>NW_027437553.1:600000-797500 GCF_965140245.1 Athene noctua | reverse complement strand
GGCAGAGAATTCCCGGCTAGCATCTTCCCTGTGGCGGGGAAGTGCAAACGTACACGTTTTCGTCCGAAAACGCATTTTCCGGCGAAAACGCACACCACGGCTCTTTCTGAGAAAAAGCAAGCACGGAGGACGAGAATCGCTTTTGCCCTGCGTAGCGTTCCGGGCAGCGGGTAGAACCAGGCAGAGAATTCCCGGCTAGCAGCTTCCCTGTGGCGGGGAAGTGCAAACGTACACGTTTCCGGCCGAAAACGCGTTTTCCGGCGAAAACGCACACCACGGCTCTTTCTGAGAAAAAGCAAGCACGGAGGACGAGAGTCGCTTTTGCCCTGCGTAGCGTTCCGAGCAGCGGGTAGAAATAGGCAGCGAATTCCCGGCAAGCAGCTTCCCTGTGGCGGGGAAGTGCAAACGTACACGTTTTCGGCTGAAAACGCGTTTTCCGGCGAAAAAGCACACCACGGCTCTTTCTGAGAAAAAGCAAGCACGGAGGACGAGAATCGCTTTTGCCCTGCGTAGCGTTCCGGGCAGCGGGTAGAACCAGGCAGAGAATTCCCGGCTAGCAGCTTCCCTGTGGCCGGGAAGTGCAAACGTACACGTTTTCGGCCGAAAACGCGTTTTGCGGCAAAAACGCACACCACGGCTCTTTCTGAGAAAAAGCAAGCACGGAGGACGAGAATCGCTTTTGCCCTGCGTAGCGTTCCGGGCAGCGGGTAGAACCAGGCAGAGAATTCCCGATTAGCAGCTTCCCTGTGGCCGGGAAGAGCAAACGTACACGTTTTCGGCCGAAAACGCGTTTTCCGGCGAAAACGCACACCACGGCTCTTTCTGAGAAAAAGCAAGCACGGAGGACGAGAATCGCTTTTGCCCTGCGTAGCGTTCCGGGCAGCGGGTAGAACCAGGCAGAGAATTCCCGGCTAGCAGCTTCCCTGTGGCGGGGAAGTGCAAACGTACACGTTTTCGGCCGAAAACGCGATTTCCGGCGAAAACACACACCACGGCTCTTTCTGAGAAAAAGCAAGCACGGAGGACGAGAATCGCTTTTGCCCTGCGTAGCGTTCCGGGCAGCGGGTAGAATCAGGCAGCGAATTCCCTGCTAGCAGCTTCCCTGTGGCGGGGAAGTGCAAACGTACACGTTTTCGGCCGAAAACGCGTTTTCCGGCGAAAACGCACACCACGGCTCTTTCTGAGAAAAAGCAAGCACGGAGGACGAGAATCGCTTTTGCCCTGCGTAGCGTTCCGGGCAGCGGGTAGAACCAGGCAGAGAATTCCCGGCTAGCAGCTTCCCTGTGGCCGGGAAGTGCAAACGTACACGTTTTCGGCCGAAAACACGTTTTCCCTCGAAAACGCACACCACGGCTCTTTCTGAGAAAAAGCAAGCACGGAGGACGAGAATCGCTTTTGCCCTGCGTAGCGTTCCGGGCAGCGGGTAGAACCAGGCAGCGAATTCCCTGCTAGCAGCTTCCCTGTGGCGGGGAAGTGCAAACGTACACGTTTTCGGCCGAAAACGCGTTTACCGGCGAAAACGCACACCACGGCTCTTTCTGAGAAAAAGCAAGCACGGAGGACGAGAATCGCTTTTGCCCTGCGTAGCGTTCCGGGCAGCGGGTAGAACCAGGCAGAGAATTCCCGTCTAGCAGCTTCCCTGTGGCCGGGAAGTGCAAACGTACACGTTTTCGGCCGAAAACGCGTTTTCCGGCGAAAACGCACACCACGGCTCTTTCTGAGAAAAAGCAAGCACGGAGGACGAGAATCGCTTTTGCCCTGCGTAGCGTCCCGGGCAGCGGGTAGAACCAGGCAGTGAATTCCCGGCTAGCAGCTTCCCTGTGGCCGGGAAGTGCAAACGTACACGTTTTCAGCCGAAAACGCGTTTTCCGGCGAAAACGCACACCACGGCTCTTTCTGAGAAAAAGCAAGCACGGAGGACGAGAATCGCTTTTGCCCTGCATACTGTTCCGGGCAGCGGGTAGAACCAGGCAGAGAATTCCCGGCTAGCAGCTTCCCTGTGGCCGGGAAGTGCAAACGTACACGTTTTCGGCCGAAAACGCGTTTTCCGGCGAAAACGCACACCACGGCTCTTTCTGAGAAAAAGCAAGCACGGAGGACGAGAATCGCTTTTGCCCTGCGTAGCGTTCCGGGCAGCGGGTAGAACCAGGCAGAGAATTCCCGGCTAGCAGCTTCCCTGTGGCCGGGAAGTGCAAACGTACACGTTTTCGGCCGAAAACGCGTTTTCCGGCGAAAACGCACACCACGGCTCTTTCTGAGAAAAAGCAAGCACGGAGGACGAGAATCGCTTTTGCCCTGCGTAGCGTTCCGGGCAGCGGGTAGAACCAGGCAGAGAATTCCCGGCTAGCAGCTTCCCTGAGGCGGGGATGTGCAAACGTACACGTTTTCGGCCGAAAACGCGTTTTCCCGCGAAAACGCACACCACGGCTCTTTCTGAGAAAAAGCAAGCACGGAGGACGAGAATCGCTTTTGCCCTGCGTAGCGTTCTGAGCAGCGGGTAGAAATAGGCAGAGAATTCCCGGCTAGCAGCTTCCCTGTGGCGGGGAAGTGCAAACGTACACGTTTTCGGCCGAAAACGCTTTTTCCGGCGAAAACGCACACCACGGCTCTTTCTGAGAAAAAGCAAGCACGGAGGACGAGAATCGCTTTTGCCCTGCGTAGCGTTCCGGGCAGCGGGTAGAACCAGGCAGCGAATTGCCGGCTAGCAGCTTCCCTGTGGCGGGGAAGTGCAAACGTACACGTTTTCGGGCTAAAACGCGTTTTCCCGCGAAAACGCACACCACGGCTCTTTCTGAGAAAAAGCAAGCACGGAGGACGAGAATCGCTTTTGCCCTGCGTATTGTTCCGGGCAGCGGGTAGAACCAGGCAGAGAATTCCCTGCTAGCAGCTTCCCTGTGGCTGGGAAGTGCAAACGTACACGTTTTCGGCCGAAAACGCGTTTTCCGGCGAAAACGCACACCACGGCTCTTTCTGAGAAAAAGCAAGCACGGAGGACGAGAACCGCTTTTGCCCTGCGTAGCGTTCCGGGCAGCGGGTAGAACCAGGCTGAGAATTCCCGGCTAGCAGCTTCCCTGTGGCGGGGAAGTGCAAACGTACACGTTTTCGGCCGAAAACGCGTTTTCCGGCGAAAACGCACACCACGGCTCTTTCTGAGAAAAAGCAAGCACGGAGGACGAGAAACGCTTTTGCCCTGCGTAGCGTTCCGGGCAGCGGGTAGAATCAGGCAGCGAATTCCCTGGTAGCAGCTTCCCTGTGGCGGGGAAGTGCAAACGTACATGTTTTCGGCCGAAAACGCGTTTTCCGGCGAAAACGCACACCACGGCTCTTTCTGAGAAAAAGCAAGCACGGAGGACGAGAATCGCTTTTGCCCTGCGTAGCGTTCCGGGCAGCGGGTAGAACCAGGCAGAGAATTCCCGGCTAGCAGCTTCCCTGTGGCCGGGAAGTGCAAATGTACACGTTTTCGGCCGAAAACACGTTTTCCCGCGAAAACGCACACCACGGCTCTTTCTGAGAAAAAGCAAGCACGGAGGACGAGAATCGCTTTTGCCCTGCATAGTGTTCCGGGCAGCGGGTAGAACCAGGCAGAGAATTCCCGGCTAGCAGCTTCCCTGTGGCGGGGAAGTGCAAACGTACACGTTTTCGGCCGAAAACGCGTTTTCCGGCGAAAACGCACACCACGGCTCTTTCTGAGAAAAAGCAAGCACGGAGGACGAAAATCGCTTTTGCCCTGCGTAGCGTTCCGGGCAGCGGGTAGAACCAGGCAGAGAATTCCCGGCTAGCAGCTTCCCTGTGGCCGGGAAGTGCAAACGTACACGTTTTCGGCCGAAAGCGCGTTTTCCGGCGAAAACGCACACCACGGCTCTTTCTGAGAAAAAGCAAGCACGGAGGACGAGAATCGCTTTTGCCCTGCGTAGCGTTCCGGGCAGCGGGTAGAACCAGGCAGAGAATTCCCGGCTAGCAGTTTCCCTGTGGCTGGGAAGTGCAAACGTACACGTTTTCGGCCGAAAACGCGTTTACCGGCGAAAACGCACACCACGGCTCTTTCTGAGAAAAAGCAAGCACGGAGGACGAGAACCGCTTTTGCCCTGCGTAGCGTTCCGGGCAGCGGGTAGAACCAGGCAGAGAATTCCCGGCTAGCAGCTTCCCTGTGGCCGGGAAGAGCAAACGTACACGTTTTCGGCCGAAAACGCGTTTTCCCGCGAAAACGCACACCACGGCTCTTTCTGAGAAAAAGCAAGCACAGAGGACGAGAATCGCTTTTGCCCTGCGTAGCGTTCCGAGCAGCGGGTAGAAATAGGCAGCGAATTCCCTGCTAGCAGCTTCCCTGTGGCAGGGAAGTGCAAACGTACACGTTTTCGGCCGAAAACGCGTTTTCCGGCGAAAACGCACACCACGGCTCTTTCTGAGAAAAAGCAAGCACGGAGGACGAGAACCGCTTTTGCCCTGCGTAGCGTTCCGGGCAGCGGGTAGAACCAGGCAGAGAATTCCCGGCTAGCAGCTTCCCTGTGGCCGGGAAGTGCAAACGTACACGTTTTCGGCCGAAAACGCGTTTTCCGGCGAAAACGCACACCACGGCTCTTTCTGAGAAAAAGCAAGCACGGAGGACGAGAATCGCTTTTGCCCTGCGTAGCGTTCCGGGCAGCGGGTAGAACCAGGCAGAGAATTCCCGTCTAGCAGCTGCCCTGTGGCGGGGAAGTGCAAACGTACACGTTTTCGGCCGAAAACGCGTTTACGGCGAAAACGCACACCACGGCTCTTTCTGAGAAAAAGCAAGCACGGAGGACGAGAATCGCTTTTTCCCTGAGTAGCGTTCCGGGCAGCGGGTAGAACCAGGCAGAGAATTCCCGGCTAGCAGCTTCCCGGGCAGCGGGTAGAACCAGGCAGAGAATTCCCGGCTAGCAGCTTCCCTGTGGCCGGGAAGTGCAAACGTACACGTTTTCGGCCGAAAACGCGTTTTCCGGCGAAAACGCACACCACGGCTCTTTCTGAGAAAAAGCAAGCACGGAGGACGAGAATCGCTTTTGCCCTGCGTAGCGTTCCGGGCAGCGGGTAGAACCAGGCAGAGAATTCCCGTCTAGCAGCTTCCCTGTGGCCGGGAAGTGCAAACGTACACGTTTCCGGCCGAAAACGCGTTTTCCGGCGAAAACGCACACCACGGCTCTTTCTGAGAAAAAGCAAGCACGGAGGACGAGAATCGCTTTTGCCCTGCGTAGCGTTCCGGGCAGCGGGTAGAACCAGGCAGTGAATTCCCGGCTAGCAGCTTCCCTGTGGCCGGGAAGTGCAAACGTACACGTTTTCGGCCGAAAACGCGTTTTCCGGCGAAAACGCACACCACGGCTCTTTCTGAGAAAAAGCAAGCACGGAGGACGAGAATCGCTTTTGCCCTGCGTAGCGTTCCGGGCAGCGGGTAGAACGAGGCAGAGAATTCCCGGCTAGCAGCTTCCCTGTGGCGGGGAAGTGCAAACGTACACGTTTTCGGCCGAAAACGCGTTTTGCGGCGAAAACGCACACCACGGCTCTTTCTGAGAAAAAGCAAGCACGGAGGACGAGAATCGCTTTTGCCCTGCGTAGGGTTCCGGGCAGCGGGTAGAACCAGGCAGAGAATTCCCGTCTAGCAGCTTCCCTGTGGCCGGGAAGTGCAAACGTACACGTTTTCGGCCGAAAACACGTTTTCCGGCGAAAACGCACACCACGGCTCTTTCTGAGAAAAAGCAAGCACGGAGGACGAGAATCGCTTTTGCCCTGCGTAGCGTTCCGGGCAGCGGGTAGAACCAGGCAGAGAATTCCCGGCTAGCAGCTTCCCTGTGGCTGGGAAGTGCAAACGTACACGTTTTCGGCCGAAAACGCGTTTTCCGGCGAAAACGCACACCACGGCTCTTTCTGAGAAAAAGCAAGCACGGAGGACGAGAATCGCTTTTGCCCTGCGTAGCGTTCCGGGCAGCGGGTAGAACCAGGCAGAGAATTCCCGGCTAGCAGCTGCCCTGTGGCCGGGAAGTGCAAACGTACACGTTTTCGGCCGAAAACGCGTTTTCCGGCGAAAACGCACACCACGGCTCTTTCTGAGAAAAAGCAAGCACGGAGGACGAGAATCGCTTTTGCCCTGCGTAGCGTTCCGGGCAGCGGGTAGAACGAGGCAGAGAATTCCCGGCTAGCAGCTTCCCTGTGGCGGGGAAGTGCAAACGTACACGTTTTCGGCCGAAAACGCGTTTTCCGGCGAAAACGCACACCAAGGCTCTTTCTGAGAAAAAGCAAGCACGGAGGACGAGAATCGCTTTTGCCCTACGTAGCGTTCCGGGCAGCGGGTAGAACCAGGCAGAGAATTCCCGTCTAGCAGCTTCCCTGTGGCCGGGAAGTGCAAACGTACACGTTTTCGGCCGAAAACACGTTTTCCGGCGAAAACGCACACCACGGCTCTTTCTGAGAAAAAGCAAGCACGGAGGACGAGAATCGCTTTTGCCCTGCGTAGCGTTCCGGGCAGCGGGTAGAACCAGGCAGAGAATTCCCGGCTAGCAGCTTCCCTGTGGCCGGGAAGTGCAAACGTACACGTTTTCGGCCGAAAACGCGTTTTCCGGCGAAAACGCACACCACGGCTCTTTCTGAGAAAAAGCAAGCACGGAGGACGAGAATCGCTTTTGCCCTGCGTAGCGTTCCGGGCAGCGGGTAGAACCAGGCAGTGAATTCCCGGCTAGCAGCTTCCCTGTGGCCGGGAAGTGCAAACGTACACGTTTTCGGCCGAAAACGCGTTTTCCGGCGAAAACGCACACCACGGCTCTTTCTGAGAAAAAGCAAGCACGGAGGACGAGAATCGCTTTTGCCCTGCGTAGCGTTCCAGGCAGCGGGTAGAACCAGGCAGAGAATTCCCGGCTAGCAGCTTCCCTGTGGCCGGGAAGTGCAAACGTACACGTTTTCGGCCGAAAACGCGTTTTACGGCGAAAACGCACACCACGGCTCTTTCTGAGAAAAAGCAAGCACGGAGGACGAGAATCGCTTTTGCCCAGCGTAGCGTTCCGGGCAGCGGGTAGAACCAGGCAGAGAATTCCCGTCTAGCAGCTTCCCTGTGGCCGGGAAGTGCAAACGTACACGTTTTCGGCCGAAAACGCGTTTTCCGGCGAAAACGCACACCACGGCTCTTTCTGAGAAAAAGCAAGCACGGAGGACGAGAATCGCTTTTGCCCTGCGTAGCGTTCCGGGCAGCGGGTAGAACGAGGCAGAGAATTCCCGGCTAGCAGCTTCCCTGTGGCGGGGAAGTGCAAACGTACACGTTTTTGGACGAAAACGCGTTTTCCGGCGAAAACGCACACCACGGCTCTTTCTGAGAAAAAGCAAGCACGGAGGACGAGAATCGCTTTTGCCCTGCGTAGCGTTCCGGGCAGCGGGTAGAACCAGGCAGAGAATTCCCGGCTAGCAGCTTCCCTGTGGCCGGGAAGTGCAAACGTACACGTTTTCGTCCGAAAACGCGTTTTCCGGCGAAAACGCACACCACGGCTCTTTCTGAGAAAAAGCAAGCACGGAGGACGAGAATCGCTTTTGCCCTGCGTAGCGTTCCGGGCAGCGGGTAGAACCAGGCAGAGAATTCCCGGCTAGCAGTTTCCCTGTGGCTGGGAAGTGCAAACGTACACGTTTTCGGCCGAAAACGCGTTTACCGGCGAAAACGCACACCACGGCTCTTTCTGAGAAAAAGCAAGCACGGAGGACGAGAACCGCTTTTGCCCTGCGTAGCGTTCCGGGCAGCGGGTAGAACCAGGCAGAGAATTCCCGGCTAGCAGCTTCCCTGTGGCCGGGAAGAGCAAACGTACACGTTTTCGGCCGAAAACGCGTTTTCCGGCGAAAACGCACACCACGGCTCTTTCTGAGAAAAAGCAAGCACGGAGGACGAGAATCGCTTTTGCCCTGCGTAGCGTTCCGAGCAGCGGGTAGAAATAGGCAGCGAATTCCCGGCTAGCAGCTTCCCTGTGGCGGGGAAGTGCAAACGTACACGTTTTCGGCCGAAAACGCGTTTTCCGGCGAAAACGCACACCACGGCTCTTTCAGAGAAAAAGCAAGCACGGAGGACGAGAATTGCTTTTGCCCTGCGTAGCGTTCCGGGCAGCGGGTAGAACCAGGCAGAGAATTCCCGGCTAGCAGTTTCCCTGTGGCTGGGAAGTGCAAACGTACACGTTTTCGGCCGAAAACGGGTTTTCCGGCGAAAACGCACACCACGGCTCTTTCTGAGAAAAAGCAAGCACGGAGGACGAGAATCGCTTTTGCCCTGCGTAGCGTTCCGGGCAGCGGGTAGAACCAGGCAGAGAATTCCCGGCTAGCAGCTTCCCTGTGGCGGGGAAGTGCAAACATACACGTTTTCGGCCGAAAACGCGTTTTCCGGCGAAAACGCACACCACGGCTCTTTCTGAGAAAAAGCAAGCACGGAGGACGAGAATCGCTTTTGCCCTGCGTAGCGTTCCGGGCAGCGGGTAGAACCAGGCAGAGAATTCCCGGCTAGCAGCTTCCCTGTGGCCGGGAAGTGCAAACGTACACGTTTTCGGCCGAAAACGCGTTTTCCGGCGAAAACGCACACCACGGCTCTTTCTGAGAAAAAGCAAGCACGGAGGACGAGAATCGCTTTTGCCCTGCGTAGCGTTCCGGGCAGCGGGTAGAACCAGGCAGAGAATTCCCGTCTAGCAGCTTCCCTGTGGCCGGGAAGTGCAAACGTACACGTTTCCGGCCGAAAACGCGTTTTCCGGCGAAAACGCACACCACGGCTCTTTCTGAGAAAAAGCAAGCACGGAGGACGAGAATCGCTTTTGCCCTGCGTAGCGTTCCGGGCAGCGGGTAGAACCAGGCAGTGAATTCCCGGCTAGCAGCTTCCCTGTGGCCGGGAAGTGCAAACGTACACGTTTTCGGCCGAAAACGCGTTTTCCGGCGAAAACGCACACCACGGCTCTTTCTGAGAAAAAGCAAGCACGGAGGACGAGAATCGCTTTTGCCCTGCGTAGCGTTCCGGGCAGCGGGTAGAACGAGGCAGAGAATTCCCGGCTAGCAGCTTCCCTGTGGCGGGGAAGTGCAAACGTACACGTTTTCGGTTGAAAACGCGTTTTGCGGCGAAAACGCACACCACGGCTCTTTCTGAGAAAAAGCAAGCACGGAGGACGAGAATCGCTTTTGCCCTGCGTAGCGTTCCGGGCAGCGGGTAGAACCAGGCAGAGAATTCCCGTCTAGCAGCTTCCCTGTGGCCGGGAAGTGCAAACGTACACGTTTTCGGCCGAAAACACGTTTTCCGGCGAAAACGCACACCACGGCTCTTTCTGAGAAAAAGCAAGCACGGAGGACGAGAATCGCTTTTGCCCTGCGTAGCGTTCCGGGCAGCGGGTAGAACCAGGCAGAGAATTCCCGGCTAGCAGCTTCCCTGTGGCTGGGAAGTGCAAACGTACACGTTTTCGGCCGAAAACGCGTTTTCCGGCGAAAACGCACACCACGGCTCTTTCTGAGAAAAAGCAAGCACGGAGGACGAGAATCGCTTTTGCCCTGCGTAGCGTTCCGGGCAGCGGGTAGAACCAGGCAGAGAATTCCCGGCTAGCAGCTTCCCTGTGGCCGGGAAGTGCAAACGTACACGTTTTCGGCCGAAAACGCGTTTTCCGGCGAAAACGCACACCACGGCTCTTTCTGAGAAAAAGCAAGCACGGAGGACGAGAATCGCTTTTGCCCTGCGTAGCGTTCCGGGCAGCGGGTAGAACGAGGCAGAGAATTCCCGGCTAGCAGCTTCCCTGTGGCGGGGAAGTGCAAACGTACACGTTTTCGGCCGAAAACGCGTTTTCCGGCGAAAACGCACACCACGGCTCTTTCTGAGAAAAAGCAAGCACGGAGGACGAGAATCGCTTTTGCCCTACGTAGCGTTCCGGGCAGCGGGTAGAACCAGGCAGAGAATTCCCGTCTAGCAGCTTCCCTGTGGCCGGGAAGTGCAAACGTACACGTTTTCGGCCGAAAACACGTTTTCCGGCGAAAACGCACACCACGGCTCTTTCTGAGAAAAAGCAAGCACGGAGGACGAGAATCGCTTTTGCCCTGCGTAGCGTTCCGGGCAGCGGGTAGAACCAGGCAGAGAATTCCCGGCTAGCAGCTTCCCTGTGGCCGGGAAGTGCAAACGTACACGTTTTCGGCCGAAAACGCGTTTTCCGGCGAAAACGCACACCACGGCTCTTTCTGAGAAAAAGCAAGCACGGAGGACGAGAATCGCTTTTGCCCTGCGTAGCGTTCCGGGCAGCGGGTAGAACCAGGCAGTGAATTCCCGGCTAGCAGCTTCCCTGTGGCCGGGAAGTGCAAACGTACACGTTTTCGGCCGAAAACGCGTTTTCCGGCGAAAACGCACACCACGGCTCTTTCTGAGAAAAAGCAAGCACGGAGGACGAGAATCGCTTTTGCCCTGCGTAGCGTTCCAGGCAGCGGGTAGAACCAGGCAGAGAATTCCCGGCTAGCAGCTTCCCTGTGGCCGGGAAGTGCAAACGTACACGTTTTCGGCCGAAAACGCGTTTTACGGCGAAAACGCACACCACGGCTCTTTCTGAGAAAAAGCAAGCACGGAGGACGAGAATCGCTTTTGCCCAGCGTAGCGTTCCGGGCAGCGGGTAGAACCAGGCAGAGAATTCCCGTCTAGCAGCTTCCCTGTGGCCGGGAAGTGCAAACGTACACGTTTTCGGCCGAAAACGCGTTTTCCGGCGAAAACGCACACCACGGCTCTTTCTGAGAAAAAGCAAGCACGGAGGACGAGAATCGCTTTTGCCCTGCGTAGCGTTCCGGGCAGCGGGTAGAACGAGGCAGAGAATTCCCGGCTAGCAGCTTCCCTGTGGCGGGGAAGTGCAAACGTACACGTTTTTGGCCGAAAACGCGTTTTCCGGCGAAAACGCACACCACGGCTCTTTCTGAGAAAAAGCAAGCACGGAGGACGAGAATCGCTTTTGCCCTGCGTAGCGTTCCGGGCAGCGGGTAGAACCAGGCAGAGAATTCCCGGCTAGCAGCTTCCCTGTGGCCGGGAAGTGCAAACGTACACGTTTTCGTCCGAAAACGCGTTTTCCGGCGAAAACGCACACCACGGCTCTTTCTGAGAAAAAGCAAGCACGGAGGACGAGAATCGCTTTTGCCCTGCGTAGCGTTCCGGGCAGCGGGTAGAACCAGGCAGAGAATTCCCGGCTAGCAGTTTCCCTGTGGCTGGGAAGTGCAAACGTACACGTTTTCGGCCGAAAACGCGTTTACCGGCGAAAACGCACACCACGGCTCTTTCTGAGAAAAAGCAAGCACGGAGGACGAGAACCGCTTTTGCCCTGCGTAGCGTTCCGGGCAGCGGGTAGAACCAGGCAGAGAATTCCCGGCTAGCAGCTTCCCTGTGGCCGGGAAGAGCAAACGTACACGTTTTCGGCCGAAAACGCGTTTTCCGGCGAAAACGCACACCACGGCTCTTTCTGAGAAAAAGCAAGCACGGAGGACGAGAATCGCTTTTGCCCTGCGTAGCGTTCCGAGCAGCGGGTAGAAATAGGCAGCGAATTCCCGGCTAGCAGCTTCCCTGTGGCGGGGAAGTGCAAACGTACACGTTTTCGGCCGAAAACGCGTTTTCCGGCGAAAACGCACACCACGGCTCTTTCAGAGAAAAAGCAAGCACGGAGGACGAGAATTGCTTTTGCCCTGCGTAGCGTTCCGGGCAGCGGGTAGAACCAGGCAGAGAATTCCCGGCTAGCAGTTTCCCTGTGGCTGGGAAGTGCAAACGTACACGTTTTCGGCCGAAAACGGGTTTTCCGGCGAAAACGCACACCACGGCTCTTTCTGAGAAAAAGCAAGCACGGAGGACGAGAATCGCTTTTGCCCTGCGTAGCGTTCCGGGCAGCGGGTAGAACCAGGCAGAGAATTCCCGGCTAGCAGCTTCCCTGTGGCGGGGAAGTGCAAACATACACGTTTTCGGCCGAAAACGCGTTTTCCGGCGAAAACGCACACCACGGCTCTTTCTGAGAAAAAGCAAGCACGGAGGACGAGAATCGCTTTTGCCCTGCGTAGCGTTCCGGGCAGCGGGTAGAACCAGGCAGAGAATTCCCGGCTAGCAGCTTCCCTGTGGCGGGGAAGTGCAAACGTACACGTTTTCGGCCGAAAACGCGTTTACGGCGAAAACGCACACCACGGCTCTTTCTGAGAAAAAGCAAGCACGGAGGACGAGAATCGCTTTTGCCCTGCGTAGCGTTCCGGGCAGCGGGTAGAACCAGGCAGAGAATTCCCGGCTAGCAGCTTCCCTGTGGCCGGGAAGTGCAAACGTACACGTTTTCGTCCGAAAACGCGTTTTCCGGCGAAAACGCACACCACGGCTCTTTCTGAGAAAAAGCAAGCACGGAGGACGAGAATCGCTTTTGCCCTGCGTAGCGTTCCGGGCAGCGGGTAGAACCAGGCAGAGAATTCCCGGCTAGCAGTTTCCCTGTGGCTGGGAAGTGCAAACGTACACGTTTTCGGCCGAAAACGCGTTTACCGGCGAAAACGCACACCACGGCTCTTTCTGAGAAAAAGCAAGCACGGAGGACGAGAACCGCTTTTGCCCTGCGTAGCGTTCCGGGCAGCGGGTAGAACCAGGCAGAGAATTCCCGGCTAGCAGCTTCCCTGTGGCCGGGAAGAGCAAACGTACACGTTTTCGGCCGAAAACGCGTTTTCCGGCGAAAACGCACACCACGGCTCTTTCTGAGAAAAAGCAAGCACGGAGGACGAGAATCGCTTTTGCCCTGCGTAGCGTTCCGAGCAGCGGGTAGAAATAGGCAGCGAATTCCCGGCTAGCAGCTTCCCTGTGGCGGGGAAGTGCAAACGTACACGTTTTCGGCCGAAAACGCGTTTTCCGGCGAAAACGCACACCACGGCTCTTTCAGAGAAAAAGCAAGCACGGAGGACGAGAATTGCTTTTGCCCTGCGTAGCGTTCCGGGCAGCGGGTAGAACCAGGCAGAGAATTCCCGGCTAGCAGTTTCCCTGTGGCTGGGAAGTGCAAACGTACACGTTTTCGGCCGAAAACGGGTTTTCCGGCGAAAACGCACACCACGGCTCTTTCTGAGAAAAAGCAAGCACGGAGGACGAGAATCGCTTTTGCCCTGCGTAGCGTTCCGGGCAGCGGGTAGAACCAGGCAGAGAATTCCCGGCTAGCAGCTTCCCTGTGGCGGGGAAGTGCAAACATACACGTTTTCGGCCGAAAACGCGTTTTCCGGCGAAAACGCACACCACGGCTCTTTCTGAGAAAAAGCAAGCACGGAGGACGAGAATCGCTTTTGCCCTGCGTAGCGTTCCGGGCAGCGGGTAGAACCAGGCAGAGAATTCCCGGCTAGCAGCTTCCCTGTGGCGGGGAAGTGCAAACGTACACGTTTTCGGCCGAAAACGCGTTTACGGCGAAAACGCACACCACGGCTCTTTCTGAGAAAAAGCAAGCACGGAGGACGAGAATCGCTTTTTCCCTGAGTAGCGTTCCGGGCAGCGGGTAGAACCAGGCAGAGAATTCCCGGCTAGCAGCTTCCCTGTGGCCGGGAAGTGCAAACGTACACGTTTTCGGCCGAAAACGCATTTTGCGGCGAAAACGCACACCACGGCTCTTTCTGAGAAAAAGCAAGCACGGAGGACGAGAATCGCTTTTGCCCTGCGTAGCGTTCCGGGCAGCGGGTAGAACCAGGCAGTGAATTCCCGGCTAGCAGCTTCCGTGTGGCCGGGAAGTGCAAACGTACACGTTTTCGGCCGAAAACGCGTTTTCCTGCGAAAACGCACACCACGGCTCTTTCTGAGAAAAAGCAAGCACGGAGGACGAGAATCGCTTTTGCCCTGCGTAGCGTTCCGGGCAGCGGGTAGAACCAGGCAGAGAATTCCCGGCTAGCAGCTTCCCTGTGGCGGGGAAGTGCAAACGTACACGTTTTCGGCCGAAAACGCGTTTTACGGCGAAAACGCACACCACGGCTCTTTCTGAGAAAAAGCAAGCACGGAGGACGAGAATCGCTTTTGCCCTGCGTAGCGTTCCGGGCAGCGGGTAGAACCAGGCAGAGAATTCCCGGCTAGCAGCTTCCCTGTGGCCGGGAAATGCAAACGTACACGTTTTCGGCCGAAAACGCGTTTTCCGGCGAAAACGCACACCACGGCTCTTTCTGAGAAAAAGCAAGCACGGAGGACGAGAATCGCTTTTGCCCTGCGTAGCGTTCCGGGCAGCGGGTAGAACCAGGCAGAGAATTCCCGGCTAGCAGCTTCCCTGTGGCGGGGAAGTGCAAACGTACACGTTTTCGGCCGAAAACTCGTTTTACGGCGAAAACGCACACCACGGCTCTTTCTGAGAAAAAGCAAGCACGGAGGACGAGAATCGCTTTTGCCCTGCGTAGCGTTCCGGGCAGCGGGTAGAACCAGGCAGAGAATTCCCGGCTAGCAGCTTCCCTGTGGCGGGGAAGTGCAAACGTACACGTTTTCGGCCGAAAACGCGTTTTCCGGCGAAAACGCACACCACGGCGCTTTCTGAGAAAAAGCAAGCACGGAGGACGAGAATCGCTTTTGCCCTGCGTAGCGTTCCGGGCAGCGGGTAGAACCAGGCAGAGAATTCCCGTCTAGCAGCTTCCCTGTGGCCGGGAAGTGCAAACGTACACGTTTTCGGCCGAAAACGCGTTTTCCGGCGAAAACGCACACCACGGCTCTTTCTGAGAAAAAGCAAGCACGGAGGACGAGAATCGCTTTTGCCCTGCGTAGCGTTCCGGGCAGCGGGTAGAACGAGGCAGAGAATTCCCGGCTAGCAGCTTCCCTGTGGCGGGGAAGTGCAAACGTACACGTTTTTGGCCGAAAACGCGTTTTCCGGCGAAAACGCACACCACGGCTCTTTCTGAGAAAAAGCAAGCACGGAGGACGAGAATCGCTTTTGCCCTGCGTAGCGTTCCGGGCAGCGGGTAGAACCAGGCAGAGAATTCCCGGCTAGCAGCTTCCCTGTGGCGGGGAAGTGCAAACGTACACGTTTTCGGCCGAAAACGCGTTTTGCGGCGAAAACGCACACCACGGCTCTTTCTGAGAAAAAGCAAGCACGGAGGACGAGAATCGCTTTTGCCCTGCGTAGCGTTCCGGGCAGCGGGTAGAACGAGGCAGAGAATTCCCGGCTAGCAGCTTCCCTGTGGCGGGGAAGTGCAAACGTACACGTTTTTGGCCGAAAACGCGTTTTCCGGCGAAAACGCACACCACGGCTCTTTCTGAGAAAAAGCAAGCACGGAGGACGAGAATCGCTTTTGCCCTGCGTAGCGTTCCGGGCAGCGGGTAGAACCAGGCAGAGAATTCCCGGCTAGCAGCTTCCCTGTGGCCGGGAAGTGCAAACGTACACGTTTTCGTCCGAAAACGCGTTTTCCGGCGAAAACGCACACCACGGCTCTTTCTGAGAAAAAGCAAGCACGGAGGACGAGAATCGCTTTTGCCCTGCGTAGCGTTCCGGGCAGCGGGTAGAACCAGGCAGAGAATTCCCGGCTAGCAGTTTCCCTGTGGCTGGGAAGTGCAAACGTACACGTTTTCGGCCGAAAACGCGTTTACCGGCGAAAACGCACACCACGGCTCTTTCTGAGAAAAAGCAAGCACGGAGGACGAGAACCGCTTTTGCCCTGCGTAGCGTTCCGGGCAGCGGGTAGAACCAGGCAGAGAATTCCCGGCTAGCAGCTTCCCTGTGGCCGGGAAGAGCAAACGTACACGTTTTCGGCCGAAAACGCGTTTTCCGGCGAAAACGCACACCACGGCTCTTTCTGAGAAAAAGCAAGCACGGAGGACGAGAATCGCTTTTGCCCTGCGTAGCGTTCCGAGCAGCGGGTAGAAATAGGCAGCGAATTCCCGGCTAGCAGCTTCCCTGTGGCGGGGAAGTGCAAACGTACACGTTTTCGGCCGAAAACGCGTTTTCCGGCGAAAACGCACACCACGGCTCTTTCTGAGAAAAAGCAAGCACGGAGGACGAGAATTGCTTTTGCCCTGCGTAGCGTTCCGGGCAGCGGGTAGAACCAGGCAGAGAATTCCCGGCTAGCAGTTTCCCTGTGGCTGGGAAGTGCAAACGTACACGTTTTCGGCCGAAAACGGGTTTTCCGGCGAAAACGCACACCACGGCTCTTTCTGAGAAAAAGCAAGCACGGAGGACGAGAATCGCTTTTGCCCTGCGTAGCGTTCCGGGCAGCGGGTAGAACCAGGCAGAGAATTCCCGGCTAGCAGCTTCCCTGTGGCGGGGAAGTGCAAACATACACGTTTTCGGCCGAAAACGCGTTTTCCGGCGAAAACGCACACCACGGCTCTTTCTGAGAAAAAGCAAGCACGGAGGACGAGAATCGCTTTTGCCCTGCGTAGCGTTCCGGGCAGCGGGTAGAACCAGGCAGAGAATTCCCGGCTAGCAGCTTCCCTGTGGCGGGGAAGTGCAAACGTACACGTTTTCGGCCGAAAACGCGTTTACGGCGAAAACGCACACCACGGCTCTTTCTGAGAAAAAGCAAGCACGGAGGACGAGAATCGCTTTTTCCCTGAGTAGCGTTCCGGGCAGCGGGTAGAACCAGGCAGAGAATTCCCGGCTAGCAGCTTCCCTGTGGCCGGGAAGTGCAAACGTACACGTTTTCGGCCGAAAACGCATTTTGCGGCGAAAACGCACACCACGGCTCTTTCTGAGAAAAAGCAAGCACGGAGGACGAGAATCGCTTTTGCCCTGCGTAGCGTTCCGGGCAGCGGGTAGAACCAGGCAGAGAATTCCCGTCTAGCAGCTTCCCTGTGGCCGGGAAGTGCAAACGTACACGTTTTCGGCCGAAAACGCGTTTTCTCGCGAAAACGCACACCACGGCTCTTTCTGAGAAAAAGCAAGCACGGAGGACGAGAATCGCTTTTGCCCTGCGTAGCGTTCCGGGCAGCGGGTAGAACCAGGCAGTGAATTCCCGGCTAGCAGCTTCCGTGTGGCCGGGAAGTGCAAACGTACACGTTTTCGGCCGAAAACGCGTTTTCCGGCGAAAACGCACACCACGGCTCTTTCTGAGAAAAAGCAAGCACGGAGGACGAGAATCGCTTTTGCCCTGCGTAGCGTTCCGGGCAGCGGGTAGAACCAGGCAGAGAATTCCCGGCTAGCAGCTTCCCTGTGGCGGGGAAGTGCAAACGTACACGTTTTCGGCCGAAAACGCGTTTTACGGCGAAAACGCACACCACGGCTCTTTCTGAGAAAAAGCAAGCACGGAGGACGAGAATCGCTTTTGCCCTGCGTAGCGTTCCGGGCAGCGGGTAGAACCAGGCAGAGAATTCCCGGCTAGCAGCTTCCCTGTGGCGGGGAAGTGCAAACGTACACGTTTTCGGCCGAAAACGCGTTTTACGGCGAAAACGCACACCACGGCTCTTTCTGAGAAAAAGCAAGCACGGAGGACGAGAATCGCTTTTGCCCTGCGTAGCGTTCCGGGCAGCGGGTAGAACCAGGCAGAGAATTCCCGGCTAGCAGCTTCCCTGTGGCCGGGAAGTGCAAACGTACACGTTTTCGGCCGAAAACGCGTTTTCCGGCGAAAACGCACACCACGGCGCTTTCTGAGAAAAAGCAAGCACGGAGGACGAGAATCGCTTTTGCCCTGCGTAGCGTTCCGGGCAGCGGGTAGAACCAGGCAGAGAATTCCCGTCTAGCAGCTTCCCTGTGGTCGGGAAGTGCAAACGTACACGTTTTCGGCCGAAAACGCGTTTTCCGGCGAAAACGCACACCACGGCTCTTTCTGAGAAAAAGCAAGCACGGAGGACGAGAATCGCTTTTGCCCTGCGTAGCGTTCCGGGCAGCGGGTAGAACCAGGCAGAGGATTCCCGGCTAGCAGCTTCCCTGTGGCCGGGAAGTGCAAACGTACACGTTTTCGGCCGAAAACGCGTTTTCTGGCTAAAACGCACACCACGGCTCTTTCTGAGAAAAAGCAAGCACGGAGGACGAGAATCGCTTTTGCCCTGCGTAGCGTTCCGGGCAGCGGGTAGAACCAGGCAGAGAATTCCCGGCTAGCAGCTTCCCTGTGGCTGGGAAGTGCAAACGTACACGTTTTCGGCCGAAAACGCGTTTTCCGGCGAAAACGCACACCACGGCTCTTTCTGAGAAAAAGCAAGCACGGAGGACGAGAACCGCTTTTGCCCTGCGTAGCGTTCCGGGCAGCGGGTAGAACCAGGCAGAGAATTCCCGTGTAGCAGCTTCCCTGTGGCCGGGAAGAGCAAACGTACACGTTTTCGGCCGAAAACGCGTTTTCCGGCGAAAACGCACACCACGGCTCTTTCTGAGAAAAAGCAAGCACGGAGGACGAGAATCGCTTTTGCCCTGCGTAGCGTTCCGGGCAGCGGGTAGAACCAGGCAGAGAATTCCCGGCTAGCAGCTTCCCTGTGGCCGGGAAGTGCAAACGTACACGTTTTCGGCCGAAAACGCGTTTTCCGGCGAAAACGCACACCACGGCTCTTTCTGAGAAAAAGCAAGCACGGAGGACGAGAATCGCTTTTGCCCTGCGTAGCGTTCCGAGCAGCGGGTAGAAATAGGCAGCGAATTCCCGGCTAGCAGCTTCCCTGTGGCGGGGAAGTGCAAACGTACACGTTTTCGGCCGAAAACGCGTTTTCCCGCGAAAACGCACACCACGGCTCTTTCTGAGAAAAAGCAAGCACGGAGGACGAGAATCGCTTTTGCCCTGCGTAGCGTTCCAGGCAGCGGGTAGAACCAGGCAGAGAATTCCCGGCTAGCAGCTTCCCTGTGGCCGGGAAGTGCAAACGTACACGTTTTCGGCCGAAAACGCGTTTACGGCGAAAACGCACACCACGGCTCTTTCTGAGAAAAAGCAAGCACGGAGGACGAGAATCGCATTTTCCCTGAGTAGCGTTCCGGGCAGCGGGTAGAACCAGGCAGAGAATTCCCGGCTAGCAGCTTCCCTGTGGCCGGGAAGTGCAAACGTACACGTTTTCGGCCGAAAACGCGTTTTGCGGCGAAAACGCACACCACGGCTCTTTCTGAGAAAAAGCAAGCACGGAGGACGAGAATCGCTTTTGCCCTGCGTAGCGTTCCGGGCAGCGGGTAGAACCAGGCAGAGAATTCCCGTCTAGCAGCTTCCCTGTGGCCGGGAAGTGCAAACGTACGCGTTTTCGGCCGAAAACGCGTTTTCCGGCGAAAACGCACACCACGGCTCTTTCTGAGAAAAAGCAAGCACGGAGGACGAGAATCGCTTTTGCCCTGCGTAGCGTTCCGGGCAGCGGGTAGAACCAGGCAGTGAATTCCCGGCTAGCAGCTTCCCTGTGGCTGGGAAGTGCAAACGTACACGTTTTCGGCCGAAAACGCGTTTTCCGGCGAAAACGCACACCACGGCTCTTTCTGAGAAAAAGCAAGCACGGAGGACGAGAATCGCTTTTGCCCTGCGTAGCGTTCCGGGCAGCGGGTAGAACCAGGCAGAGAATTCCCGGCTAGCAGCTTCCCTGTGGCTGGGAAGTGCAAACGTACACGTTTTCGGCCGAAAACGCGTTTTCCGGCGAAAACGCACACCACGGCTCTTTCTGAGAAAAAGCAAGCACGGAGGACGAGAATCGCTTTTGCCCTGCGTAGCGTTCCGGGCAGCGGGTAGAACCAGGCAGAGAATTCCCGGCTAGCAGCTTCCCTGTGGCCGGGAAGTGCAAACGTACACGTTTTCGGCCGAAAACGCGTTTTCCGGCGAAAACGCACACCACGGCTCTTTCTGAGAAAAAGCAAGCACGGAGGATGAGAATCGCTTTTGCCCTGCGTAGCGTTCCGGGCAGCGGGTAGAACGAGGCAGAGAATTCCCGGCTAGCAGCTTCCCTGTGGCGGGGAAGTGCAAACGTACACGTTTTCGGGCGAAAACGCGTTTTCCCGCGAAAACGCACACCACGGCTCTTTCTGAGAAAAAGCAAGCACGGAGGACGAGAATCGCTTTTGCCCTGCGTAGTGTTCCGGGCAGCGGGTAGAACGAGGTAGAGAATTCCCGGCTAGCAGCTTCCCTGTGGCTGGGAAGTGCAAACGTACACGTTTTCGGCCGAAAACGCGTTTTCCGGCGAAAACGCACACCAAGGCTCTTTCTGAGAAAAAGCAAGCACGAAGAACGAGAATCGCTTTTGCCCTGCGTAGCGTTCCGGGCAGCGGGTAGAACCAGGCAGAGAATCCCGGCTAGCAGCTTCCCTGTGGCCGGGAAGTGCAAACGTACACGTTTTCGGCCGAAAACACGTTTTCCCGCGAAAACGCACACCACGGCTCTTTCTGAGAAAAAGCAAGCACGGAGGACGAGAATCGCTTTTGCCCTGCGTAGCGTTCCGGGCAGCGGGTAGAACCAGGCAGAGAATTCCCGGCTAGCAGCTTCCCTGTGGCGGGGAAGTGCAAACGTACACGTTTTCGGCCGAAAACGCGTTTTCCGGCGAAAACGCACACCACGGCTCTTTCTGAGAAAAAGCAAGCACGGAGGACGAGAATCGCTTTTGCCCTGCGTAGCGTTCCGGGCAGCGGGTAGAACCAGGCAGAGAATTCCCGGCTAGCAGCTTCCCTGTGGCGGGGAAGTGCAAACGTACACGTTTTCGGCCGAAAACGCGTTTTCCGGCGAAAACGCACACCACGGCTCTTTCTGAGAAAAAGCAAGCACGGAGGACGAGAATCGCTTTTGCCCTGCGTAGCGTTCCGGGCAGCGGGTAGAACCAGGCAGAGAATTCCCGGCTAGCAGCTTCCCTGTGGTCGGGAAGTGCAAACGTACACGTTTTCGGCCGAAAACGCGTTTTCCGGCGAAAACGCACACCACGGCTCTTTCTGAGAAAAAGCAAGCACGGAGGACGAGAATCGCTTTTGCCCTGCGTAGCGTTCCGGGCAGCGGGTAGAACCAGGCAGAGAATTCCCGGCTAGCAGCTTCCCTGTGGCGGGGAAGTGCAAACGTACACGTTTTCGGCCGAAAACGCGTTTTCCGGCGAAAACGCACACCACGGCTCTTTCTGAGAAAAAGCAAGCACGGAGGACGAGAATCGCTTTTGCCCTGCGTAGCGTTCCGGGCAGCGGGTAGAACCAGGCAGAGAATTCCCGGCTAGCAGCTTCCCTGTGGCGGGGAAGTGCAAACGTACACGTTTTCGGCCGAAAACGCGTTTTCCGGCGAAAACGCACACCACGGCGCTTTCTGAGAAAAAGCAAGCACGGAGGACGAGAATCACTTTTGCCCTGCGTAGCGTTCCGGGCAGCGGGTAGAACCAGGCAGAGAATTCCCGTCTAGCAGCTTCCCTGTGGCCGGGAAGTGCAAACGTACACGTTTTCGGCCGAAAACGCGTTTTCCGGCGAAAACGCACACCACGGCTCTTTCTGAGAAAAAGCAAGCACGGAGGACGAGAATCGCTTTTGCCCTGCGTAGCGTTCCGGGCAGCGGGTAGAACCAGGCAGAGAATTCCCGTCTAGCAGCTTCCCTGTGGCCGGGAAGTGCAAACGTACACGTTTTCGGCCGAAAACGCGTTTTCTGGCTAAAACGCACACCACGGCGCTTTCTGAGAAAAAGCAAGCACGGAGGACGAGAATCGCTTTTGCCCTGCGTAGCGTTCCGGGCAGCGGGTAGAACCAGGCAGAGAATTCCCGGCTAGCAGCTTCCCTGTGGCTGGGAAGTGCAAACGTACACGTTTTCGGCCGAAAACGCGTTTTCCGGCGAAAACGCACACCACGGCTCTTTCTGAGAAAAAGCAAGCACGGAGGACGAGAACCGCTTTTGCCCTGCGTAGCGTTCCGGGCAGCGGGTAGAACCAGGCAGAGAATTCCCGTGTAGCAGCTTCCCTGTGGCCGGGAAGAGCAAACGTACACGTTTTCGGCCGAAAACGCGTTTTCCGGCGAAAACGCACACCACGGCTCTTTCTGAGAAAAAGCAAGCACGGAGGACGAGAATCGCTTTTGGCCTGCGTAGCGTTCCGGGCAGCGGGTAGAACCAGGCAGAGAATTCCCGGCTAGCAGCTTCCCTGTGGCCGGGAAGTGCAAACGTACACGTTTTCGGCCGAAAACGCGTTTTCCGGCGAAAACGCACACCACGGCTCTTTCTGAGAAAAAGCAAGCACGGAGGACGAGAATCGCTTTTGCCCTGCGTAGCGTTCCGAGCAGCGGGTAGAAATAGGCAGCGAATTCCCGGCTAGCAGCTTCCCTGTGGCGGGGAAGTGCAAACGTACACGTTTTCGGCCGAAAACGCGTTTTCCCGCGAAAACGCACACCACGGCTCTTTCTGAGAAAAAGCAAGCACGGAGGACGAGAATCGCTTTTGCCCTGCGTAGCGTTCCAGGCAGCGGGTAGAACCAGGCAGAGAATTCCCGGCTAGCAGCTTCCCTGTGGCCGGGAAGTGCAAACGTACACGTTTTCGGCCGAAAACGCGTTTACGGCGAAAACGCACACCACGGCTCTTTCTGAGAAAAAGCAAGCACGGAGGACGAGAATCGCATTTTCCCTGAGTAGCGTTCCGGGCAGCGGGTAGAACCAGGCAGAGAATTCCCGGCTAGCAGCTTCCCTGTGGCCGGGAAGTGCAAACGTACACGTTTTCGGCCGAAAACGCGTTTTGCGGCGAAAACGCACACCACGGCTCTTTCTGAGAAAAAGCAAGCACGGAGGACGAGAATCGCTTTTGCCCTGCGTAGCGTTCCGGGCAGCGGGTAGAACCAGGCAGAGAATTCCCGTCTAGCAGCTTCCCTGTGGCCGGGAAGTGCAAACGTACGCGTTTTCGGCCGAAAACGCGTTATTCCGGCGAAAACGCACACCACGGCTCTTTCTGAGAAAAAGCAAGCACGGAGGACGAGAATCGCTTTTGCCCTGCGTAGCGTTCCGGGCAGCGGGTAGAACCAGGCAGTGAATTCCCGGCTAGCAGCTTCCCTGTGGCTGGGAAGTGCAAACGTACACGTTTTCGGCCGAAAACGCGTTTTCCGGCGAAAACGCACACCACGGCTCTTTCTGAGAAAAAGCAAGCACGGAGGACGAGAATCGCTTTTGCCCTGCGTAGCGTTCCGGGCAGCGGGTAGAACCAGGCAGAGAATTCCCGGCTAGCAGCTTCCCTGTGGCTGGGAAGTGCAAACGTACACGTTTTCGGCCGAAAACGCGTTTTCCGGCGAAAACGCACACCACGGCTCTTTCTGAGAAAAAGCAAGCACGGAGGACGAGAATCGCTTTTGCCCTGCGTAGCGTTCCGGGCAGCGGGTAGAACCAGGCAGAGAATTCCCGGCTAGCAGCTTCCCTGTGGCCGGGAAGTGCAAACGTACACGTTTTCGGCCGAAAACGCGTTTTCCGGCGAAAACGCACACCACGGCTCTTTCTGAGAAAAAGCAAGCACGGAGGACGAGAATCGCTTTTGCCCTGCGTAGCGTTCCGGGCAGCGGGTAGAACGAGGCAGAGAATTCCCGGCTAGCAGCTTCCCTGTGGCGGGGAAGTGCAAACGTACACGTTTTCGGGCGAAAACGCGTTTTCCCGCGAAAACGCACACCACGGCTCTTTCTGAGAAAAAGCAAGCACGGAGGACGAGAATCGCTTTTGCCCTGCGTAGCGTTCCGGGCAGCGGGTAGAACCAGGCAGAGAATTCCCGGCTAGCAGCTTCCCTGTGGCTGGGAAGTGCAAACGTACACGTTTTCGGCCGAAAACGCGTTTTCCGGCGAAAACGCACACCAAGGCTCTTTCTGAGAAAAAGCAAGCACGAAGAACGAGAATCGCTTTTGCCCTGCGTAGCGTTCCGGGCAGCGGGTAGAACCAGGCAGAGAATCCCGGCTAGCAGCTTCCCTGTGGCCGGGAAGTGCAAACGTACACGTTTTCGGCCGAAAACACGTTTTCCCGCGAAAACGCACACCACGGCTCTTTCTGAGAAAAAGCAAGCACGGAGGACGAGAATCGCTTTTGCCCTGCGTAGCGTTCCGGGCAGCGGGTAGAACCAGGCAGAGAATTCCCGGCTAGCAGCTTCCCTGTGGCGGGGAAGTGCAAACGTACACGTTTTCGGCCGAAAACGCGTTTTCCGGCGAAAACGCACACCACGGCTCTTTCTGAGAAAAAGCAAGCACGGAGGACGAGAATCGCTTTTGCCCTGCGTAGCGTTCCGGGCAGCGGGTAGAACCAGGCAGAGAATTCCCGGCTAGCAGCTTCCCTGTGGCGGGGAAGTGCAAACGTACACGTTTTCGGCCGAAAACGCGTTTTCCGGCGAAAACGCACACCACGGCTCTTTCTGAGAAAAAGCAAGCACGGAGGACGAGAATCGCTTTTGCCCTGCGTAGCGTTCCGGGCAGCGGGTAGAACCAGGCAGAGAATTCCCGGCTAGCAGCTTCCCTGTGGCCGGGAAGTGCAAACGTACACGTTTTCGGCCGAAAACGCGTTTTCCGGCGAAAACGCACACCACGGCTCTTTCTGAGAAAAAGCAAGCACGGAGGACGAGAATCGCTTTTGCCCTGCGTAGCGTTCCGGGCAGCGGGTAGAACCAGGCAGAGAATTCCCGGCTAGCAGCTTCCCTGTGGCGGGGAAGTGCAAACGTACACGTTTTCGGCCGAAAACGCGTTTTACGGCGAAAACGCACACCACGGCTCTTTCTGAGAAAAAGCAAGCACGGAGGACGAGAATCGCTTTTGCCCTGCGTAGCGTTCCGGGCAGCGGGTAGAACCAGGCAGAGAATTCCCGGCTAGCAGCTTCCCTGTGGCGGGGAAGTGCAAACGTACACGTTTTCGGCCGAAAACGCGTTTTCCGGCGAAAACGCACACCACGGCGCTTTCTGAGAAAAAGCAAGCACGGAGGACGAGAATCACTTTTGCCCTGCGTAGCGTTCCGGGCAGCGGGTAGAACCAGGCAGAGAATTCCCGTCTAGCAGCTTCCCTGTGGCCGGGAAGTGCAAACGTACACGTTTTCGGCCGAAAACGCGTTTTCCGGCGAAAACGCACACCACGGCTCTTTCTGAGAAAAAGCAAGCACGGAGGACGAGAATCGCTTTTGCCCTGCGTAGCGTTCCGGGCAGCGGGTAGAACCAGGCAGAGAATTCCCGTCTAGCAGCTTCCCTGTGGCCGGGAAGTGCAAACGTACACGTTTTCGGCCGAAAACGCGTTTTCTGGCTAAAACGCACACCACGGCTCTTTCTGAGAAAAAGCAAGCACGGAGGACGAGAATCGCTTTTGCCCTGCGTAGCGTTCCGGGCAGCGGGTAGAACCAGGCAGAGAATTCCCGGCTAGCAGCTTCCCTGTGGCTGGGAAGTGCAAACGTACACGTTTTCGGCCGAAAACGCGTTTTCCGGCGAAAACGCACACCACGGCTCTTTCTGAGAAAAAGCAAGCACGGAGGACGAGAACCGCTTTTGCCCTGCGTAGCGTTCCGGGCAGCGGGTAGAACCAGGCAGAGAATTCCCGTGTAGCAGCTTCCCTGTGGCCGGGAAGAGCAAACGTACACGTTTTCGGCCGAAAACGCGTTTTCCGGCGAAAACGCACACCACGGCTCTTTCTGAGAAAAAGCAAGCACGGAGGACGAGAATCGCTTTTGCCCTGCGTAGCGTTCCGGGCAGCGGGTAGAACCAGGCAGAGAATTCCCGGCTAGCAGCTTCCCTGTGGCCGGGAAGTGCAAACGTACACGTTTTCGGCCGAAAACGCGTTTTCCGGCGAAAACGCACACCACGGCTCTTTCTGAGAAAAAGCAAGCACGGAGGACGAGAAT
Organism: Athene noctua; assembly: GCF_965140245.1. Classification (NCBI taxonomy): domain Eukaryota; kingdom Metazoa; phylum Chordata; class Aves; order Strigiformes; family Strigidae; genus Athene; species Athene noctua. Next base: position 771,905 of record NW_027437553.1, on the reverse strand, counting down.
CGCTTTTGCCCTGCGTAGCGTTCCGAGCAGCGGGTAGAAATAGGCAGCGAATTCCCGGCTAGCAGCTTCCCTGTGGCGGGGAAGTGCAAACGTACACGTTTTCGGCCGAAAACGCGTTTTCCGGCGAAAACGCACACCACGGCTCTTTCTGAGAAAAAGCAAGCACGGAGGACGAGAATCGCTTTTGCCCTGCGTAGCGTTCCGGGCAGCGGGTAGAACCAGGCAGAGAATTCCCGGCTAGCAGCTTCCCTGTGGCCGGGAAGTGCAAACGTACACGTTTTCGGCCGAAAACGCGTTTACGGCGAAAACGCACACCACGGCTCTTTCTGAGAAAAAGCAAGCACGGAGGACGAGAATCGCATTTTCCCTGAGTAGCGTTCCGGGCAGCGGGTAGAACCAGGCAGAGAATTCCCGGCTAGCAGCTTCCCTGTGGCCGGGAAGTGCAAACGTACACGTTTTCGGCCGAAAACGCGTTTTGCGGCGAAAACGCACACCACGGCTCTTTCTGAGAAAAAGCAAGCACGGAGGACGAGAATCGCTTTTGCCCTGCGTAGCGTTCCGGGCAGCGGGTAGAACCAGGCAGAGAATTCCCGTCTAGCAGCTTCCCTGTGGCCGGGAAGTGCAAACGTACGCGTTTTCGGCCGAAAACGCGTTTTCCGGCGAAAACGCACACCACGGCTCTTTCTGAGAAAAAGCAAGCACGGAGGACGAGAATCGCTTTTGCCCTGCGTAGCGTTCCGGGCAGCGGGTAGAACCAGGCAGTGAATTCCCGGCTAGCAGCTTCCCTGTGGCTGGGAAGTGCAAACGTACACGTTTTCGGCCGAAAACGCGTTTTCCGGCGAAAACGCACACCACGGCTCTTTCTGAGAAAAAGCAAGCACGGAGGACGAGAATCGCTTTTGCCCTGCGTAGCGTTCCGGGCAGCGGGTAGAACCAGGCAGAGAATTCCCGGCTAGCAGCTTCCCTGTGGCGGGGAAGTGCAAACGTACACGTTTTCGGCCGAAAACGCGTTTTCCGGCGAAAACGCACACCACGGCTCTTTCTGAGAAAAAGCAAGCACGGAGGACGAGAATCGCTTTTGCCCTGCGTAGCGTTCCGGGCAGCGGGTAGAACCAGGCAGAGAATTCCCGGCTAGCAGCTTCCCTGTGGCCGGGAAGTGCAAACGTACACGTTTTCGGCCGAAAACGCGTTTTCCGGCGAAAACGCACACCACGGCTCTTTCTGAGAAAAAGCAAGCACGGAGGACGAGAATCGCTTTTGCCCTGCGTAGCGTTCCGGGCAGCGGGTAGAACGAGGCAGAGAATTCCCGGCTAGCAGCTTCCCTGTGGCGGGGAAGTGCAAACGTACACGTTTTCGGCCGAAAACGCGTTTTCCGGCGAAAACGCACACCACGGCTCTTTCTGAGAAAAAGCAAGCACGGAGGACGAGAATCGCTTTTGCCCTACGTAGCGTTCCGGGCAGCGGGTAGAACCAGGCAGAGAATTCCCGTCTAGCAGCTTCCCTGTGGCCGGGAAGTGCAAACGTACACGTTTTCGGCCGAAAACACGTTTTCCGGCGAAAACGCACACCACGGCTCTTTCTGAGAAAAAGCAAGCACGGAGGACGAGAATCGCTTTTGCCCTGCGAAGCGTTCCGGGCAGCGGGTAGAACCAGGCAGAGAATTCCCGGCTAGCAGCTTCCCTGTGGCCGGGAAGTGCAAACGTACACGTTTTCGGCCGAAAACGCGTTTTCCGGCGAAAACGCACACCACGGCTCTTTCTGAGAAAAAGCAAGCACGGAGGACGAGAATCGCTTTTGCCCTGCGTAGCGTTCCGGGCAGCGGGTAGAACCAGGCAGTGAATTCCCGGCTAGCAGCTTCCCTGTGGCCGGGAAGTGCAAACGTACACGTTTTCGGCCGAAAACGCGTTTTCCGGCGAAAACGCACACCACGGCTCTTTCTGAGAAAAAGCAAGCACGGAGGACGAGAATCGCTTTTGCCCTGCGTAGCGTTCCAGGCAGCGGGTAGAACCAGGCAGAGAATTCCCGGCTAGCAGCTTCCCTGTGGCCGGGAAGTGCAAACGTACACGTTTTCGGCCGAAAACGCGTTTTACGGCGAAAACGCACACCACGGCTCTTTCTGAGAAAAAGCAAGCACGGAGGACGAGAATCGCTTTTGCCCAGCGTAGCGTTCCGGGCAGCGGGTAGAACCAGGCAGAGAATTCCCGTCTAGCAGCTTCCCTGTGGCCGGGAAGTGCAAACGTACACGTTTTCGGCCGAAAACGCGTTTTCCGGCGAAAACGCACACCACGGCTCTTTCTGAGAAAAAGCAAGCACGGAGGACGAGAATCGCTTTTGCCCTGCGTAGCGTTCCGGGCAGCGGGTAGAACGAGGCAGAGAATTCCCGGCTAGCAGCTTCCCTGTGGCGGGGAAGTGCAAACGTACACGTTTTTGGCCGAAAACGCGTTTTCCGGCGAAAACGCACACCACGGCTCTTTCTGAGAAAAAGCAAGCACGGAGGACGAGAATCGCTTTTGCCCTGCGTAGCGTTCCGGGCAGCGGGTAGAACCAGGCAGAGAATTCCCGGCTAGCAGCTTCCCTGTGGCCGGGAAGTGCAAACGTACACGTTTTCGTCCGAAAACGCGTTTTCCGGCGAAAACGCACACCACGGCTCTTTCTGAGAAAAAGCAAGCACGGAGGACGAGAATCGCTTTTGCCCTGCGTAGCGTTCCGGGCAGCGGGTAGAACCAGGCAGAGAATTCCCGGCTAGCAGTTTCCCTGTGGCTGGGAAGTGCAAACGTACACGTTTTCGGCCGAAAACGCGTTTACCGGCGAAAACGCACACCACGGCTCTTTCTGAGAAAAAGCAAGCACGGAGGACGAGAACCGCTTTTGCCCTGCGTAGCGTTCCGGGCAGCGGGTAGAACCAGGCAGAGAATTCCCGGCTAGCAGCTTCCCTGTGGCCGGGAAGAGCAAACGTACACGTTTTCGGCCGAAAACGCGTTTTCCGGCGAAAACGCACACCACGGCTCTTTCTGAGAAAAAGCAAGCACGGAGGACGAGAATCGCTTTTGCCCTGCGTAGCGTTCCGAGCAGCGGGTAGAAATAGGCAGCGAATTCCCGGCTAGCAGCTTCCCTGTGGCGGGGAAGTGCAAACGTACACGTTTTCGGCCGAAAACGCGTTTTCCGGCGAAAACGCACACCACGGCTCTTTCTGAGAAAAAGCAAGCACGGAGGACGAGAATCGCTTTTGCCCTGCGTAGCGTTCCGGGCAGCGGGTAGAACCAGGCAGAGAATTCCCGGCTAGCAGCTTCCCTGTGGCTGGGAAGTGCAAACGTACACGTTTTCGGCCGAAAACGCGTTTTCCGGTGAAAACGCACACCACGGCTCTTTCTGAGAAAAAGCAAGCACGGAGGACGAGAACCGCTTTTGCCCTGCGTAGCGTTCCGGGCAGCGGGTAGAACCAGGCAGAGAATTCCCGTGTAGCAGCTTCCCTGTGGCCGGGAAGAGCAAACGTACACGTTTTGGGCCGAAAACGCGTTTTCCGGCGAAAACGCACACCACGGCTCTTTCTGAGAAAAAGCAAGCACGGAGGACGAGAATCGCTTTTGGCCTGCGTAGCGTTCCGGGCAGCGGGTAGAACCAGGCAGAGAATTCCCGGCTAGCAGCTTCCCTGTGGCCGGGAAGTGCAAACGTACACGTTTTCGGCCGAAAACGCGTTTTCCGGCGAAAACGCACACCACGGCTCTTTCTGAGAAAAAGCAAGCACGGAGGACGAGAATCGCTTTTGCCCTGCGTAGCGTTCCGAGCAGCGGGTAGAAATAGGCAGCGAATTCCCGGCTAGCAGCTTCCCTGTGGCGGGGAAGTGCAAACGTACACGTTTTCGGCCGAAAACGCGTTTTCCCGCGAAAACGCACACCACGGCTCTTTCTGAGAAAAAGCAAGCACGGAGGACGAGAATCGCTTTTGCCCTGCGTAGCGTTCCAGGCAGCGGGTAGAACCAGGCAGAGAATTCCCGGCTAGCAGCTTCCCTGTGGCCGGGAAGTGCAAACGTACACGTTTTCGGCCGAAAACGCGTTTACGGCGAAAACGCACACCACGGCTCTTTCTGAGAAAAAGCAAGCACGGAGGACGAGAATCGCATTTTCCCTGAGTAGCGTTCCGGGCAGCGGGTAGAACCAGGCAGAGAATTCCCGGCTAGCAGCTTCCCTGTGGCCGGGAAGTGCAAACGTACACGTTTTCGGCCGAAAACGCGTTTTGCGGCGAAAACGCACACCACGGCTCTTTCTGAGAAAAAGCAAGCACGGAGGACGAGAATCGCTTTTGCCCTGCGTAGCGTTCCGGGCAGCGGGTAGAACCAGGCAGAGAATTCCCGTCTAGCAGCTTCCCTGTGGCCGGGAAGTGCAAACGTACGCGTTTTCGGCCGAAAACGCGTTTTCCGGCGAAAACGCACACCACGGCTCTTTCTGAGAAAAAGCAAGCACGGAGGACGAGAATCGCTTTTGCCCTGCGTAGCGTTCCGGGCAGCGGGTAGAACCAGGCAGTGAATTCCCGGCTAGCAGCTTCCCTGTGGCTGGGAAGTGCAAACGTACACGTTTTCGGCCGAAAACGCGTTTTCCGGCGAAAACGCACACCACGGCTCTTTCTGAGAAAAAGCAAGCACGGAGGACGAGAATCGCTTTTGCCCTGCGTAGCGTTCCGGGCAGCGGGTAGAACCAGGCAGAGAATTCCCGGCTAGCAGCTTCCCTGTGGCTGGGAAGTGCAAACGTACACGTTTTCGGCCGAAAACGCGTTTTGCGGCGAAAACGCACACCACGGCTCTTTCTGAGAAAAAGCAAGCACGGAGGACGAGAATCGCTTTTGCCCTGCGTAGCGTTCCGGGCAGCGGGTAGAACCAGGCAGAGAATTCCCGTCTAGCAGCTTCCCTGTGGCCGGGAAGTGCAAACGTACGCGTTTTCGGCCGAAAACGCGTTTTCCGGCGAAAACGCACACCACGGCTCTTTCTGAGAAAAAGCAAGCACGGAGGACGAGAATCGCTTTTGCCCTGCGTAGCGTTCCGGGCAGCGGGTAGAACCAGGCAGTGAATTCCCGGCTAGCAGCTTCCCTGTGGCTGGGAAGTGCAAACGTACACGTTTTCGGCCGAAAACGCGTTTTCCGGCGAAAACGCACACCACGGCTCTTTCTGAGAAAAAGCAAGCACGGAGGACGAGAATCGCTTTTGCCCTGCGTAGCGTTCCGGGCAGCGGGTAGAACCAGGCAGAGAATTCCCGGCTAGCAGCTTCCCTGTGGCTGGGAAGTGCAAACGTACACGTTTTCGGCCGAAAACGCGTTTTCCGGCGAAAACGCACACCACGGCTCTTTCTGAGAAAAAGCAAGCACGGAGGACGAGAATCGCTTTTGCCCTGCGTAGCGTTCCGGGCAGCGGGTAGAACCAGGCAGAGAATTCCCGGCTAGCAGCTTCCCTGTGGCCGGGAAGTGCAAACGTACACGTTTTCGGCCGAAAACGCGTTTTCCGGCGAAAACGCACACCACGGCTCTTTCTGAGAAAAAGCAAGCACGGAGGACGAGAATCGCTTTTGCCCTGCGTAGCGTTCCGGGCAGCGGGTAGAACGAGGCAGAGAATTCCCGGCTAGCAGCTTCCCTGTGGCGGGGAAGTGCAAACGTACACGTTTTCGGGCGAAAACGCGTTTTCCCGCGAAAACGCACACCACGGCTCTTTCTGAGAAAAAGCAAGCACGGAGGACGAGAATCGCTTTTGCCCTGCGTAGTGTTCCGGGCAGCGGGTAGAACGAGGTAGAGAATTCCCGGCTAGCAGCTTCCCTGTGGCTGGGAAGTGCAAACGTACACGTTTTCGGCCGAAAACGCGTTTTCCGGCGAAAACGCACACCAAGGCTCTTTCTGAGAAAAAGCAAGCACGAAGAACGAGAATCGCTTTTGCCCTGCGTAGCGTTCCGGGCAGCGGGTAGAACCAGGCAGAGAATCCCGGCTAGCAGCTTCCCTGTGGCCGGGAAGTGCAAACGTACACGTTTTCGGCCGAAAACACGTTTTCCCGCGAAAACGCACACCACGGCTCTTTCTGAGAAAAAGCAAGCACGGAGGACGAGAATCGCTTTTGCCCTGCGTAGCGTTCCGGGCAGCGGGTAGAACCAGGCAGAGAATTCCCGGCTAGCAGCTGCCCTGTGGCCGGGAAGTGCAAACGTACACGTTTTCGGCCGAAAACGCGTTTTCCGGCGAAAACGCACACCACGGCTCTTTCTGAGAAAAAGCAAGCACGGAGGACGAGAATCGCTTTTGCCCTGCGTAGCGTTCCGGGCAGCGGGTAGAACCAGGCAGAGAATTCCCGGCTAGCAGCTTCCCTGTGGCCGGGAAGTGCAAACGTACACGTTTTCGGCCGAAAATGCGTTTTCCGGCGAAAACGCACACCACGGCTCTTTCTGAGAAAAAGCAAGCACGGAGGACGAGAATCGCTTTTGCCCTGCGTAGCGTTCCGGGCAGCGGGTAGAACCAGGCAGAGAATTCCCGGCTAGCAGCTTCCCTGTGGCGGGGAAGTGCAAACGTACACGTTTTCGGCCGAAAACGCGTTTTACGGCGAAAACGCACACCACGGCTCTTTCTGAGAAAAAGCAAGCACGGAGGACGAGAATCGCTTTTGCCCTGCGTAGCGTTCCGGGCAGCGGGTAGAACCAGGCAGAGAATTCCCGGCTAGCAGCTTCCCTGTGGCGGGGAAGTGCAAACGTACACGTTTTCGGCCGAAAACGCGTTTTCCGGCGAAAACGCACACCACGGCGCTTTCTGAGAAAAAGCAAGCACGGAGGACGAGAATCACTTTTGCCCTGCGTAGCGTTCCGGGCAGCGGGTAGAACCAGGCAGAGAATTCCCGTCTAGCAGCTTCCCTGTGGCCGGGAAGTGCAAACGTACACGTTTTCGGCCGAAAACGCGTTTTCCGGCGAAAACGCACACCACGGCTCTTTCTGAGAAAAAGCAAGCACGGAGGACGAGAATCGCTTTTGCCCTGCGTAGCGTTCCGGGCAGCGGGTAGAACCAGGCAGAGAATTCCCGTCTAGCAGCTTCCCTGTGGCCGGGAAGTGCAAACGTACACGTTTTCGGCCGAAAACGCGTTTTCCGGCGAAAACGCACACCACGGCTCTTTCTGAGAAAAAGCAAGCACGGAGGACGAGAATCGCTTTTGCCCTGCGTAGCGTTCCGAGCAGCGGGTAGAAATAGGCAGCGAATTCCCGGCTAGCAGCTTCCCTGTGGCGGGGAAGTGCAAACGTACACGTTTTCGGCCGAAAACGCGTTTTCCGGCGAAAACGCACACCACGGCTCTTTCTGAGAAAAAGCAAGCACGGAGGACGAGAATCGCTTTTGCCCTGCGTAGCGTTCCGGGCAGCGGGTAGAACCAGGCAGAGAATTCCCGGCTAGCAGCTTCCCTGTGGCCGGGAAGTGCAAACGTACACGTTTTCGGCCGAAAACGCGTTTACGGCGAAAACGCACACCACGGCTCTTTCTGAGAAAAAGCAAGCACGGAGGACGAGAATCGCATTTTCCCTGAGTAGCGTTCCGGGCAGCGGGTAGAACCAGGCAGAGAATTCCCGGCTAGCAGCTTCCCTGTGGCCGGGAAGTGCAAACGTACACGTTTTCGGCCGAAAACGCGTTTTGCGGCGAAAACGCACACCACGGCTCTTTCTGAGAAAAAGCAAGCACGGAGGACGAGAATCGCTTTTGCCCTGCGTAGCGTTCCGGGCAGCGGGTAGAACCAGGCAGAGAATTCCCGTCTAGCAGCTTCCCTGTGGCCGGGAAGTGCAAACGTACGCGTTTTCGGCCGAAAACGCGTTTTCCGGCGAAAACGCACACCACGGCTCTTTCTGAGAAAAAGCAAGCACGGAGGACGAGAATCGCTTTTGCCCTGCGTAGCGTTCCGGGCAGCGGGTAGAACCAGGCAGTGAATTCCCGGCTAGCAGCTTCCCTGTGGCTGGGAAGTGCAAACGTACACGTTTTCGGCCGAAAACGCGTTTTCCGGCGAAAACGCACACCACGGCTCTTTCTGAGAAAAAGCAAGCACGGAGGACGAGAATCGCTTTTGCCCTGCGTAGCGTTCCGGGCAGCGGGTAGAACCAGGCAGAGAATTCCCGGCTAGCAGCTTCCCTGTGGCGGGGAAGTGCAAACGTACACGTTTTCGGCCGAAAACGCGTTTTACGGCGAAAACGCACACCACGGCTCTTTCTGAGAAAAAGCAAGCACGGAGGACGAGAATCGCTTTTGCCCTGCGTAGCGTTCCGGGCAGCGGGTAGAACCAGGCAGAGAATTCCCGGCTAGCAGCTTCCCTGTGGCCGGGAAGTGCAAACGTACACGTTTTCGGCCGAAAACGCGTTTACCGGCGAAAACGCACACCACGGCTCTTTCTGAGAAAAAGAAAGCACGGAGGACGAGAATCGCTTTTGCCCTGCGTAGCGTTCCGGGCAGCGGGTAGAACGAGGTAGAGAATTCCCGGCTAGCAGCTTCCCTGTGGCGGGGAAGTGCAAACGTACACGTTTTCGGCCGAAAACGCGTTTTCCGGCGAAAACGCACACCAAGGCTCTTTCTGAGAAAAAGCAAGCACGAAGAACGAGAATCGCTTTTGCCCTGCGTAGCGTTCCGGGCAGCGGGTAGAACCAGGCAGAGAATCCCGGCTAGCAGCTTCCCTGTGGCCGGGAAGTGCAAACGTACACGTTTTCGGCCGAAAACACGTTTTCCCGCGAAAACGCACACCACGGCTCTTTCTGAGAAAAAGCAAGCACGGAGGACGAGAATCGCTTTTGCCCTGCGTAGCGTTCCGGGCAGCGGGTAGAACCAGGCAGAGAATTCCCGGCTAGCAGCTTCCCTGTGGCGGGGAAGTGCAAACGTACACGTTTTCGGCCGAAAACGCGTTTTCCGGCGAAAACGCACACCACGGCTCTTTCTGAGAAAAAGCAAGCACGGAGGACGAGAATCGCTTTTGCCCTGCGTAGCGTTCCGGGCAGCGGGTAGAATCAGGCAGAGAATTCCCTGGTAGCAGCTTCCCTGTGGCGGGGAAGTGCAAACGTACACGTTTTCGGCCGAAAACGCGTTTTACGGCGAAAACGCACACCACGGCTCTTTCTGAGAAAAAGCAAGCACGGAGGACGAGAATCGCTTTTGCCCTGCGTAGCGTTCCGGGCAGCGGGTAGAACCAGGCAGAGAATTCCCGTCTAGCAGCTTCCCTGTGGCCGGGAAGTGCAAACGTACACGTTTTCGGCCGAAAGCGCGTTTTCCGGCGAAAACGCACACCACGGCTCTTTCTGAGAAAAAGCAAGCACGGAGGACGAGAATCGCTTTTGCCCTGCGTAGCGTTGCGGGCAGCGGGTAGAACCAGGCAGAGAATTCCCGGCTAGCAGCTTCCCTGTGGCGGGGAAGTGCAAACGTACACGTTTTCGGCCGAAAACGCGTTTTCCGGCGAAAACGCACACCACGGCTCTTTCTGAGAAAAAGCAAGCACGGAGGACGAGAATCGCTTTTGCCCTGCGTAGCGTTCCGGGCAGCGGGTAGAACCAGGCAGAGAATTCCCGGCTAGCAGCTTCCCTGTGGCCGGGAAGTGCAAACGTACACGTTTTCGTCCGAAAACGCGTTTTCCGGCGAAAACGCACACCACGGCTCTTTCTGAGAAAAAGCAAGCACGGAGGACGAGAATCGCTTTTGCCCTGCGTAGCGTTCCGGGCAGCGGGTAGAACCAGGCAGAGAATTCCCGGCTAGCAGCTTCCCTGTGGCTGGGAAGTGCAAACGTACACGTTTTCGGCCGAAAACGCGTTTTCCGGCGAAAACGCACACCACGGCTCTTTCTGAGAAAAAGCAAGCACGGAGGACGAGAATCGCTTTTGCCCTGCGTAGCGTTCCGGGCAGCGGGTAGAACCAGGCAGTGAATTCCCGGCTAGCAGCTTCCCTGTGGCTGGGAAGTGCAAACGTACACGTTTTCGGCCGAAAACGCGTTTTCCGGCGAAAACGCACACCACGGCTCTTTCTGAGAAAAAGCAAGCACGGAGGACGAGAATCGCTTTTGCCCTGCGTAGCGTTCCGGGCAGCGGGTAGAACCAGGCAGAGAATTCCCGGCTAGCAGCTTCCCTGTGGCGGGGAAGTGCAAACGTACACGTTTTCGGCCGAAAACGCGTTTTACGGCGAAAACGCACACCACGGCTCTTTCTGAGAAAAAGCAAGCACGGAGGACGAGAATCGCTTTTGCCCTGCGTAGCGTTCCGGGCAGCGGGTAGAACCAGGCAGAGAATTCCCGGCTAGCAGCTTCCCTGTGGCCGGGAAGTGCAAACGTACACGTTTTCGGCCGAAAACGCGTTTTCCGGCGAAAACGCACACCACGGCTCTTTCTGAGAAAAAGAAAGCACGGAGGACGAGAATCGCTTTTGCCCTGCGTAGCGTTCCGGGCAGCGGGTAGAACCAGGCAGAGAATTCCCGGCTAGCAGCTTCCCTGTGGCGGGGAAGTGCAAACGTACACGTTTTCGGGCGAAAACGCGTTTTCCCGCGAAAACGCACACCACGGCTCTTTCTGAGAAAAAGCAAGCACGGAGGACGAGAATCGCTTTTGCCCTGCGTAGTGTTCCGGGCAGCGGGTAGAACGAGGTAGAGAATTCCCGGCTAGCAGCTTCCCTGTGGCGGGGAAGTGCAAACGTACACGTTTTCGGCCGAAAACGCGTTTTCCGGCGAAAACGCACACCAAGGCTCTTTCTGAGAAAAAGCAAGCACGAAGAACGAGAATCGCTTTTGCCCTGCGTAGCGTTCCGGGCAGCGGGTAGAACCAGGCAGAGAATCCCGGCTAGCAGCTTCCCTGTGGCCGGGAAGTGCAAACGTACACGTTTTCGGCCGAAAACACGTTTTCCCGCGAAAACGCACACCACGGCTCTTTCTGAGAAAAAGCAAGCACGGAGGACGAGAATCGCTTTTGCCCTGCGTAGCGTTCCGGGCAGCGGGTAGAACCAGGCAGAGAATTCCCGGCTAGCAGCTTCCCTGTGGCGGGGAAGTGCAAACGTACACGTTTTCGGCCGAAAACGCGTTTTCCGGCGAAAACGCACACCACGGCTCTTTCTGAGAAAAAGCAAGCACGGAGGACGAGAATCGCTTTTGCCCTGCGTAGCGTTCCGGGCAGCGGGTAGAATCAGGCAGAGAATTCCCTGGTAGCAGCTTCCCTGTGGCGGGGAAGTGCAAACGTACACGTTTTCGGCCGAAAACGCGTTTTACGGCGAAAACGCACACCACGGCTCTTTCTGAGAAAAAGCAAGCACGGAGGACGAGAATCGCTTTTGCCCTGCGTAGCGTTCCGGGCAGCGGGTAGAACCAGGCAGAGAATTCCCGTCTAGCAGCTTCCCTGTGGCCGGGAAGTGCAAACGTACACGTTTTCGGCCGAAAGCGCGTTTTCCGGCGAAAACGCACACCACGGCTCTTTCTGAGAAAAAGCAAGCACGGAGGACGAGAATCGCTTTTGCCCTGCGTAGCGTTGCGGGCAGCGGGTAGAACCAGGCAGAGAATTCCCGGCTAGCAGCTTCCCTGTGGCGGGGAAGTGCAAACGTACACGTTTTCGGCCGAAAACGCGTTTTCCGGCGAAAACGCACACCACGGCTCTTTCTGAGAAAAAGCAAGCACGGAGGACGAGAATCGCTTTTGCCCTGCGTAGCGTTCCGGGCAGCGGGTAGAACCAGGCAGAGAATTCCCGGCTAGCAGCTTCCCTGTGGCCGGGAAGTGCAAACGTACACGTTTTCGTCCGAAAACGCGTTTTCCGGCGAAAACGCACACCACGGCTCTTTCTGAGAAAAAGCAAGCACGGAGGACGAGAATCGCTTTTGCCCTGCGTAGCGTTCCGGGCAGCGGGTAGAACCAGGCAGAGAATTCCCGGCTAGCAGCTTCCCTGTGGCTGGGAAGTGCAAACGTACACGTTTTCGGCCGAAAACGCGTTTTCCGGCGAAAACGCACACCACGGCTCTTTCTGAGAAAAAGCAAGCACGGAGGACGAGAACCGCTTTTGCCCTGCGTAGCGTTCCGGGCAGCGGGTAGAACCAGGCAGAGAATTCCCGGCTAGCAGCTTCCCTGTGGCCGGGAAGAGCAAACGTACACGTTTTCGGCCGAAAACGCGTTTTCCGGCGAAAACGCACACCACGGCTCTTTCTGAGAAAAAGCAAGCACGGAGGATGAGAATCGCTTTTGCCCTGCGTAGCGTTCCGGGCAGCGGGTAGAACCAGGCAGAGAATTCCCGGCTAGCAGCTTCCCTGTGGCCGGGAAGTGCAAACGTACACGTTTTCGGCCGAAAACGCGTTTTCCGGGAAAACGCACACCACGGCTCTTTCTGAGAAATGCAAGCACGGAGGACGAGAATCGCTTTTGCCCTGCGTAGCGTTCCGAGCAGCGGGTAGAAATAGGCACGAATTGCCGGCTAGCAGCTTCCCTGTGGCCGGGAAGTGCAAACGTACACGTTTTCGGCCGAAAACGCGTTTTCCGGCGAAAAAGCACACCACGGCTCTTTCTGAGAAAAAGCAAGCACGGAGGACGAGAATCGCTTTTGCCCTGCGTAGCGTTCCGGGCAGCGGGTAGAACCAGGCAGAGAATTCCCGGCTAGCAGCTTCCCTGTGGCGGGGAAGTGCAAACGTACACGTTTTCGGCCGAAAACGCGTTTTCCGGCGAAAACGCACACCACGGCTCTTTCTGAGAAAAAGCAAGCACGGAGGACGAGAATCGCTTTTTCCCTGAGTAGCGTTCCGGGCAGCGGGTAGAACCAGGCAGAAAATTCCCGGCTAGCAGCTTCCCTGTGGCCGGGAAGTGCAAACGTACACGTTTTCGGCCGAAAACTCGTTTTGCGGCGAAAACGCACACCACGGCTCTTTCTGAGAAAAAGCAAGCACGGAGGACGAGAATCGCTTTTGCCCTGAGTAGCGTTCCGGGCAGCGGGTAGAACCAGGCAGAGAATTCCCGTCTAGCAGCTTCCCTGTGGCCGGGAAGTGCAAACGTACGCGTTTTCGGCCGAAAACGCGTTTTCCGGCGAAAACGCACACCACGGCTCTTTCTGAGAAAAAGCAAGCACGGAGGACGAGAACCGCTTTTGCCCTGCGTAGCGTTCCGGGCAGCGGGTAGAACCAGGCAGTGAATTCCCGGCTAGCAGCTTCCCTGTGGCCGGGAAGTGCAAACGTACACGTTTTCGGCCGAAAACGCGTTTTCCGGCGAAAACGCACACCACGGCTCTTTCTGAGAAAAAGCAAGCACGGAGGACGAGAATCGCTTTTGCCCTGCGTAGCGTTCCGGGCAGCGGGTAGAACCAGGCAGAGAATTCCCGGCTAGCAGCTTCCCTGTGGCGGGGAAGTGCAAACGTACACGTTTTCGGCCGAAAACGCGTTTTACGGCGAAAACGCACACCACGGCTCTTTCTGAGAAAAAGCAAGCACGGAGGACGAGAATCGCTTTTGCCCTGCGTAGCGTTCCGGGCAGCGTGTAGAACCAGGCAGAGAATTCCCGTCTAGCAGCTTCCCTGTGGCCGGGAAGTGCAAACGTACACGTTTTCGGCCGAAAACGCGTTTTCCGGCGAAAACGCACACCACGGCTCTTTCTGAGAAAAAGCAAGCACGGAGGACGAGAATCGCTTTTGCCCTGCGTAGCGTTCCGGGCAGCGGGTAGAACCAGGCAGAGAATTCCCGGCTAGCAGCTGCCCTGTGGCCGGGAAGTGCAAACGTACACGTTTTCGGCCGAAAACGGGTTTTCCGGCTAAAACGCACACCACGGCTCTTTCTGAGAAAAAGCAAGCACGGAGGACGAGAATCGCTTTTGCCCTGCGTAGCGTTCCGGGCAGCGGGTAGAACCAGGCAGAGAATTCCCGGCTAGCAGCTTCCCTGTGGCGGGGAAGTGCAAACGTACACGTTTTCGGGCGAAAACGCGTTTTCCCGCGAAAACGCACACCACGGCTCTTTCTGAGAAAAAGCAAGCACGGAGGACGAGAATCGCTTTTGCCCTGCGTAGCGTTCCGGGCAGCGGGTAGAACCAGGCAGAGAATTCCCGGCTAGCAGCTTCCCTGTGGCTGGGAAGTGCAAACGTACACGTTTTCGGCCGAAAACGCGTTTTCCGGCGAAAACGCACACCAAGGCTCTTTCTGAGAAAAAGCAAGCACGAAGAACGAGAATCGCTTTTGCCCTGCGTAGCGTTCCGGGCAGCGGGTAGAACCAGGCAGAGAATTCCCGGCTAGCAGCTTCCCTGTGGCCGGGAAGTGCAAACGTACACGTTTTCGGCCGAAAACACGTTTTCCCGCGAAAACGCACACCACGGCTCTTTCTGAGAAAAAGCAAGCACGGAGGACGAGAATCGCTTTTGCCCTGCGTAGCGTTCCGGGCAGCGGGTAGAATCAGGCAGCGAATTCCCTGGTAGCAGCTTCCCTGTGGCGGGGAAGTGCAAACGTACACGTTTTCGGCCGAAAAGGCGTTTTACGGCGAAAACGCACACCACGGCTCTTTCTGAGAAAAAGCAAGCACGGAGGACGAGTATCGCTTTTGCCCTGCGTAGCGTTCCGGGCAGCGGGTAGAACCAGGCAGAGAATTCCCGGCTAGCAGCTTCCCTGTGGCCGGGAAGTGCAAACGTACACGTTTTCGGCCGAAAGCGCGTTTTCCGGCGAAAACGCACACCACGGCTCTTTCTGAGAAAAAGCAAGCACGGAGGACGAGAATCGCTTTTGCCCTGCGTAGCGTTCCGGGCAGCGGGTAGAACCAGGCAGAGAATTCCCGGCTAGCAGCTTCCCTGTGGCGGGGAAGTGCAAACGTACACGTTTTCGGCCGAAAACGCGTTTTCCGGCGAAAACGCACACCACGGCTCTTTCTGAGAAAAAGCAAGCACGGAGGACGAGAATCGCTTTTGCCCTGCGTAGCGTTCCGGGCAGCGGGTAGAACCAGGCAGTGAATTCCCGTCTAGCAGCTTCCCTGTGGCCGGGAAGTGCAAACGTACACGTTTTCGGCCGAAAACGCGTTTTGCGGCGAAAACGCACACCACGGCTCTTTCTGAGAAAAAGCAAGCACGGAGGACGAGAATCGCTTTTGCCCTGCGTAGCGTTCCGGGCAGCGGGTAGAACCAGGCAGAGAATTCCCGGCTAGCAGCTTCCCTGTGGCGGGGAAGTGCAAACGTACACGTTTTCGGCCGAAAACGCGTTTTACGGCGAAAACGCACACCACGGCTCTTTCTGAGAAAAAGCAAGCACGGAGGACGAGAATCGCTTTTGCCCTGCGTAGCGTTCCGGGCAGCGGGTAGAACCAGGCAGAGAATTCCCGGCTAGCAGCTTCCCTGTGGCCGGGAAGTGCAAACGTACACGTTTTCGGCCGAAAACGCGTTTTCCGGCGAAAACGCACACCACGGCTCTTTCTGAGAAAAAGCAAGCACGGAGGACGAGAATCGCTTTTGCCCTGCGTAGCGTTCCGGGCAGCGGGTAGAACCAGGCAGTGAATTCCCGGCTAGCAGCTTCCCTGTGGCCGGGAAGTGCAAACGTACACGTTTTCGGCCGAAAACGCGTTTTCCGGCGAAAACGCACACCACGGCTCTTTCTGAGAAAAAGCAAGCACGGAGGACGAGAATCGCTTTTGCCCTGCGTAGCGTTCCGGGCAGCGGGTAGAACCAGGCAGAGAATTCCCGGCTAGCAGCTTCCCTGTGGCCGGGAAGTGCAAACGTACACGTTTTCGGCCGAAAACGCGTTTTCCGGCGAAAACGCACACCACGGCTCTTTCTGAGAAAAAGCAAGCACGGAGGACGAGAATCGCTTTTGCCCTGCGTAGCGTTCCGGGCAGCGGGTAGAACCAGGCAGAGAATTCCCGGCTAGCAGCTTCCCTGTGGCCGGGAAGTGCAAACGTACACGTTTTCGGCCGAAAACGCGTTTTCCGGCGAAAACGCACACCACGGCTCTTTCTGAGAAAAAGCAAGCACGGAGGACGAGAATCGCTTTTGCCCTGCGTAGCGTTCCGGGCAGCGGGTAGAACCAGGCAGAGAATTCCCGGCTAGCAGCTTCCCTGTGGCCGGGAAGTGCAAACGTACACGTTTTCGGCCGAAAACGCGTTTTCCGGCGAAAACGCACACCACGGCTCTTTCTGAGAAAAAGCAAGCACGGAGGACGAGAACCGCTTTTGCCCTGCGTAGCGTTCCGGGCAGCGGGTAGAACCAGGCAGAGAATTCCCGGCTAGCAGCTTCCCTGTGGCCGGGAAGAGCAAACGTACACGTTTTCGGCCGAAAACGCGTTTTCCGGCGAAAACGCACACCACGGCTCTTTCTGAGAAAAAGCAAGCACGGAGGACGAGAATCGCTTTTGCCCTGCGTAGCGTTCCGGGCAGCGGGTAGAACCAGGCAGAGAATTCCCGGCTAGCAGCTTCCCTGTGGCCGGGAAGTGCAAACGTACACGTTTTCGGCCGAAAACGCGTTTTCCGGCGAAAACGCACACCACGGCTCTTTCTGAGAAAAAGCAAGCACGGAGGACGAGAATCGCTTTTGCCCTGCGTAGCGTTCCGAGCAGCGGGTAGAAATAGGCAGCGAATTCCCGGCTAGCAGCTTCCCTGTGGCGGGGAAGTGCAAACGTACACGTTTTCGGCCGAAAACGCGTTTTCCGGCGAAAACGCACACCACGGCTCTTTCTGAGAAAAAGCAAGCACGGAGGACGAGAATCGCTTTTGGCCTGCGTAGCGTTCCGGGCAGCGGGTAGAACCAGGCAGAGAATTCCCGGCTAGCAGCTTCCCTGTGGCGGGGAAGTGCAAACGTACACGTTTTCGGCCGAAAACGCGTTTACGGCGAAAACGCACACCACGGCTCTTTCTGAGAAAAAGCAAGCACGGAGGACGAGAATCGCTTTTTCCCTGAGTAGCGTTCCGGGCAGCGGGTAGAACCAGGCAGAGAATTCCCGTCTAGCAGCTTCCCTGTGGCCGGGAAGTGCAAACGTACACGTTTTCGGCCGAAAACGCGTTTTGCGGCGAAAACGCACACCACGGCTCTTTCTGAGAAAAAGCAAGCACGGAGGACGAGAATCGCTTTTGCCCTGCGTAGCGTTCCGGGCAGCGGGTAGAACCAGGCAGAGAATTCCCGGCTAGCAGCTTCCCTGTGGCCGGGAAGTGCAAACGTACACGTTTTCGGCCGAAAACGCGTTTTCCGGCGAAAACGCACACCACGGCTCTTTCTGAGAAAAAGCAAGCACGGAGGACGAGAATCGCTTTTGCCCTGCGTAGCGTTCCGGGCAGCGGGTAGAACCAGGCAGAGAATTCCCGGCTAGCAGCTTCCCTGTGGCGGGGAAGTGCAAACGTACACGTTTTCGGCCGAAAACGCGTTTTCCGGCGAAAACGCACACCACGGCTCTTTCTGAGAAAAAGCAAGCACGGAGGACGAGAATCGCTTTTGCCCTGCGTAGCGTTCCGGGCAGCGGGTAGAATCAGGCAGCGAATTCCCTGCTAGCAGCTTCCCTGTGGCGGGGAAGTGCAAACGTACACGTTTTCGGCCGAAAACGCGTTTTACGGCGAAAACGCACACCACGGCTCTTTCTGAGAAAAAGCAAGCACGGAGGACGAGAATCGCTTTTGCCCTGCGTAGCGTTCCGGGCAGCGGGTAGAACCAGGCAGAGAATTCCCGTCTAGCAGCTTCCCTGTGGCCGGGAAGTGCAAACGTACACGTTTTCGGCCGAAAACGCGTTTTCCGGCGAAAACGCACACCACGGCTCTTTCTGAGAAAAAGCAAGCACGGAGGACGAGAATCGCTTTTGCCCTGCGTAGCGTTCCGGGCAGCGGGTAGAACGAGGCAGAGAATTCCCGGCTAGCAGCTTCCCTGTGGCCGGGAAGTGCAAACGTACACGTTTTCGGCCGAAAACGCGTTTTCCGGCGAAAACGCACACCACGGCTCTTTCTGAGAAAAAGCAAGCACGGAGGACGAGAATCGCTTTTGCCCTGCGTAGCGTTCCGGGCAGCGGGTAGAACCAGGCAGAGAATTCCCGGCTAGCAGCTTCCCTGTGGCGGGGAAGTGCAAACGTACACGTTTTCGGCCGAAAACGCGTTTTCCGGCGAAAACGCACACCACGGCTCTTTCTGAGAAAAAGCAAGCACGGAGGATGAGAATCGCTTTTGCCCTGCATAGTGTTCCGGGCAGCGGGAAGAACCAGGCAGAGAATTCCCGGCTAGCAGCTTCCCTGTGGCAGGGAAGTGCAAACGTACACGTTTCCGGCCGAAAACGCGTTTTCCCGCAAAAACGCACACCATGGCTCTTTCTGAGAAAAAGCAAGCACGGAGGACGAGAATCGCTTTTGCCCTGCGTAGCGTTCCGGGCAGCGGGTAGAACCAGGCAGAGAATTCCCGGCTAGCAGCTTCCCTGTGGCGGGGAAGTGCAAACGTACACGTTTTCGGCCGAAAACGCGTTTTCCGGCGAAAACGCACACCACGGCTCTTTCTGAGAAAAAGCAAGCACGGAGGACGAGAATCGCTTTTGCCCTGCGTAGCGTTCCGGGCAGCGGGTAGAACCAGGCAGTGAATTCCCGGCTAGCAGCTTCCCTGTGGCCGGGAAGTGCAAACGTACACGTTTTCAGCCGAAAACGCGTTTTCCGGCGAAAACGCACACCACGGCTCTTTCTGAGAAAAAGCAAGCACGGAGGACGAGAATCGCTTTACCCCTGCATAGTATTCCGGGCAGCGGGTAGAACCAGGCAGAGAATTCCCGGCTAGCAGCTTCCCTGTGGCGGGGAAGTGCAAACGTACACGTTTTCGGCCGAAAACGCGTTTTCCGGCGAAAACGCACACCACGGCTCTTTCTGAGAAAAAGCAAGCACGGAGGACGAGAATCGCTTTTGCCCTGCGTAGCGTTCCGGGCAGCGGGTAGAACCAGGCAGAGAATTCCCGTCTAGCAGCTTCCCTGTGGCCGGGAAGTGCAAACGTACACGTTTTCGGCCGAAAACGCGTTTTCCGGCGAAAATGCACACCACGGCTCTTTCTGAGAAAAAGCAAGCACGGAGGACGAGAATCGCTTTTGCCCTGCGTAGCGTTCCGGGCAGCGGGTAGAACCAGGCAGCGAATTGCCGGCTAGCAGCTTCCCTGTGGCCGGGAAGTGCAAACGTACACGTTTTCGGCCGAAAACGCGTTTTCCGGCGAAAACGCACACCACGGCTCTTTCTGAGAAAAAGCAAGCACGGAGGACGAGAATCGCTTTTGCCCTGCGTAGCGTTCCGGGCAGCGGGTAGAACCAGGCAGAGAATTCCCGGCTAGCAGCTTCCCTGTGGCGGGGAAGTGCAAACGTACACGTTTTCGGCCGAAAACGTGTTTACCGGCGAAAACGGACACCACGGCTCTTTCTGAGAAAAAGCAAGCACGGAGGATGAGAATCGCTTTTGCCCTGCATAGTGTTCCGGGCAGCGGGTAGAACCAGGCAGAGAATTCCCGGCTAGCAGCTTGCCTGAGGCGGGGAAGTGCAAACGTACACGTTTTCGGCCGAAAACGCGTTTTCCCGCGAAAACGCACACCACGGCTCTTTCTGAGAAAAAGCAAGCACGGAGGACGAGAATCGCTTTTGCCCTGCGTAGCGTTCTGAGCAGCGGGTAGAAATAGGCAGAGAATTCCCGGCTAGCAGCTTCCCTGTGGCGGGGAAGTGCAAACGTACACGTTTTCGGCCGAAAACGCGTTTTCCGGCGAAAACGCACACCACGGCTCTTTCTGAGAAAAAGCAAGCACGGAGGACGAGAATCGCTTTTGCCCTGCGTAGCGTTCTGAGCAGCGGGTAGAAATAGGCAGCGAATTGCCGGCTAGCAGCTTCCCTGTGGCGGGGAAGTGCAAACGTACACGTTTTCGGCCGAAAACGCGTTTTCCGGCGAAAAAGCACACCACGGCTCTTTCTGAGAAAAAGCAAGCACGGAGGACGAGAATCGCTTTTGCCCTGCGTAGCGTTCCGGGCAGCGGGTAGAACCAGGCAGAAAATTCCCGGCTAGCAGCTTCCCTGTGGCCGGGAAGTGCAAACGTACACGTTTTCGGCCGAAAACGAGTTTTCCGGCGAAAACGCACACCACGGCTCTTTCTGAGAAAAAGCAAGCACGGAGGACGAGAATCGCTTTTGCCCTGCGTAGCGTTCCGGGCAGCGGGTAGAACCAGGCAGCGAATTCCCGGCTAGCAGCTTCCCTGTGGCGGGGAAGTTCAAACGTACACGTTTTCGGCCGAAAACTCGTTTTCCCGCGAAAACGCACACCACGGCTCTTTCTGAGAAAAAGAAAGCACGGAGGACGAGAATCGCTTTTGCCCTGCGTAGCGTTCTGAGCAGTGGGTAGAAATAGGCAGCGAATTCCCGGCTAGCAGCTTCCCTGTGGCCGGGAAGTGCAAACGTACACGTTTTCGGCCGAAAACGCGTTTACCGGCGAAAAAGCACACCATGGCTCTTTCTGAGAAAAAGCAAGCACGGAGGACGAGAATCGCTTTTGCCCTGCGTAGCGTTCCTGGCAGCGGGTAGAACCAGGCAGAGAATTCCCGTCTAGCAGCTTCCCTGTGGCGGGGAAGTGCAAACGTACACGTTTTCGGCCGAAAACGCGTTTACCGGCGAAAACGCACACCACGGCTCTTTCTGAGAAAAAGCAAGCACGGAGGACGAAAATCGCTTTTGCCCTGCGTAGCGTTCCGGGCAGCGGGTAGAACCAGGCAGAGAATTCCCGTCTAGCAGCTTCCCTGTGGCCGGGAAGTGCAAACGTACACGTTTTCGGCCGAAAACGCGTTTTCCGGCGAAAACGCACACCACGGCTCTGTCTGAGAAAAAGCAAGCACGGAGGACGAGAATCGCTTTTGCCCTGCGTAGCGTTCCGGGCAGCGGGTAGAACCAGGCAGAGAATTCCCGGCTAGCAGCTTCCCTGTGGCCGGGAAGTGCAAACGTACACGTTTTCGGCCGAAAACGGGTTTTCCGGCGAAAACGCACACCACGGCTCTTTCTGAGAAAAAGCAAGCACGGAGGACGAGAATCGCTTTTGCCCTGCGTAGCGTTCCGGGCAGCGGGTAGAACCAGGCAGAGAATTCCCGGCTAGCAGCTTCCCTGTGGCCGGGAAGTGCAAACGTACACGTTTTCGGCCGAAAACGCGTTTTCTGGCGAAAACGCACACCACGGCTCTTTCTGAGAAAAAGCAAGCACGGAGGACGAGAATCGCTTTTGCCCTGCGTAGCGTTCCTGGCAGCGGGTAGAACCAGGCAGAGAATTCCCGTCTAGCAGCTTCCCTGTGGCGGGGAAATGCAAACGTACACGTTTTCGGCCGAAAACGCGTTTACCGGCGAAAACGCACACCACAGCTCTTTCTGAGAAAAAGCAAGCACGGAGGACGAGAATCGCTTTTGCCCTGCGTAGCGTTCCGGGCAGCGGGTAGAACCAGGCAGAGAATTCCCGGCTAGCAGCTTCCCTGTGGCGGGGAAGTGCAAACGTACACGTTTTCGGCCGAAAACGCGTTTACCGGCGAAAACGCACACCACGGCTCTTTCTGAGAAAAAGCAAGCACGGAGGACGAGAATCGCTTTTGCCCTGCGTAGCGTTCCGGGCAGCGGGTAGAACCAGGCAGAGAATTCCCGGCTAGCAGCTTCCCTGTGGCCGGGAAGTGCAAACGTACACGTTTTCGGCCGAAAACGCGTTTTCCGGCGAAA
Organism: Athene noctua; assembly: GCF_965140245.1. NCBI lineage: Eukaryota > Metazoa > Chordata > Aves > Strigiformes > Strigidae > Athene > Athene noctua. The sequence goes on along the minus strand of NW_027437553.1, from coordinate 750,306 downwards.
ACGCACACCACGGCTCTTTCTGAGAAAAAGCAAGCACGGAGGACGAGAATCGCTTTTGCCCTGCGTAGCGTTCCGGGCAGCGGGTAGAACCAGGCAGAGAATTCCCGGCTAGCAGCTTCCCTGTGGCCGGGAAGTGCAAACGTACACGTTTTCGGCCGAAAAGGCGTTTTCCGGCGAAAACGCACACCACGGCTCTTTCTGAGAAAAAGCAAGCACGGAGGACGAGAATCGCTTTTGCCCTGCGTAGAGTTCTGAGCAGCGGGTAGAAATAGGCAGCGAATTGCCGGCTAGCAGCTTCCCTGTGGCGGGGAAGTGCAAACGTACACGTTTTCGGCCGAAATCGCGTTTTCCGGTGAAAACGCACACCACGGCTCTTTCTGAGAAAAAGCAAGCACGGAGGACGAGAATCTCTTTTGCCCTCTGTAGCGTTCCGGGCAGCGGGTAGAACCAGGCAGAGAATTCCCGTCTAGCAGCTTCCCTGTGGCGGGGAAGTGCAAACGTACACGTTTTCGGCCGAAAACGTGTTTTCCGGCGAAAACGCACACCACGGCTCTTTCTGAGAAAAAGCAAGCACGGAGGACGAGAATCGCTTTTGCCCTGCGTAGCGTTCCGGGCAGCGGGTAGAACCAGGCAGAGAATTCCCGGCTAGCAGCTTCCCTGTGGCCGGGAAGTGCAAACGTACACGTTTTCGGCCGAAAACGCGTTTACCGGCGAAAACGCACACCACGGCTCTTTCTGAGAAAAAGCAAGCACGGAGGACGAGAATCGCTTTTGCCCTGCGTAGCGTTCCGGGCAGCGGGTAGAACCAGGCAGAGAATTCCCGGCTAGCAGCTTCCCTGTGGCCGGGAAGTGCAAACGTACACGTTTTCGGCCGAAAACGCGTTTTCCGGCGAAGACGCACACCACGGCTCTTTCTGAGAAAAAGCAAGCACGGAGGACGAGAATCGCTTTTGCCCTGCGTAGCGTTCCGGGCAGCGGGTAGAACCAGGCAGAGAATTCCCGGCTAGCAGCTTCCCTGTGGCCGGGAAGTGCAAACGTACACGTTTTCGGCCGAAAACGCGTTTTCTGGCGAAAACGCACACCACGGCTCTTTCTGAGAAAAAGCAAGCACGGAGGACGAAAATCGCTTTTGCCCTGCGTAGCGTTCCGGGCAGCGGGTAGAACCAGGCAGAGAATTCCCGGCTAGCAGCTTCCCTGTGGCCGGGAAGTGCAAACGTACACGTTTTCGGCCGAAAACGCGTTTTCTGGCGAAAACGCACACCACGGCTCTTTCTGAGAAAAAACAAGAACGGAGGACGACAATCGCTTTTGCCCTGCGTAGTGTTCCGGGCAGCGGGTAGAACCAGGCAGAGAATTCCCGGCTAGCAGCTTCCCTGTGGCCGGGAAGTGCAAACGTACACGTTTTCGGCCGAAACGCGTTTTCCGGCGAAAACGCACACCACGGCTCTTTCTGAGAAAAAGCAAGCACGGAGGAAGAGAATCGCTTTTGCCCTGCGTAGCGTTCCGGGCAGCGGGTAGAACCAGGCAGAGAATTCCCGGCTAGCAGCTTCCCTGTGGCCGGGAAGTGCAAACGTACACGTTTTCGGCCGAAAACGCGTTTTCCGGCGAAAACGCACACCACGGTCTTTCTGAGAAAAAGCAAGCACGGAGGACGAGAATCGCTTTTGCCCTGCGTAGCGTTCCGGGCAGCGGGTAGAACCAGGCAGAGAATTCCCGGCTAGCAGCTTCCCTGTGGCGGGGAAGTGCAAACGTACACGTTTTCGGCCGAAAACGCGTTTTCCGGCGAAAACGCACACCACGGCTCTTTCTGAGAAAAAGCAAGCGCGGAGGACGAGAATCGCTTTTGCCCTGCGTAGAGTTCTGAGCAGCGGGTAGAAATAGGCAGCGAATTGCCGGCTAGCAGCTTCCCTGTGGCCGGGAAGTGCAAACGTACACGTTTTCGGCCGAAAACGCGTTTTCCGGTGAAAACGCACACCACGGCTCTTTCTGAGAAAAAGCAAGCACGGAGGACGAGAATCGCTTTTGCCCTGCGTAGCGTTCCGGGCAGCGGGTAGAACCAGGCAGAGAATTCCCGTCTAGCAGCTTCCCTGTGGCGGGGAAGTGCAAACGTACACGTTTTCGGCCGAAAACGTGTTTTCCGGCGAAAACGCACACCACGGCTCTTTCTGAGAAAAAGCAAGCACGGAGGACGAGAATCGCTTTTGCCCTGCGTAGCGTTCCGGGCAGCGGGTAGAACCAGGCAGAGAATTCCCGGCTAGCAGCTTCCCTGTGGCCGGGAAGTGCAAACGTACACGTTTTCGGCCGAAAACGCGTTTACCGGCGAAAACGCACACCACGGCTCTTTCTGAGAAAAAGCAAGCACGGAGGACGAGAATCGCTTTTGCCCTGCGTAGCGTTCCGGGCAGCGGGTAGAACCAGGCAGAGAATTCCCGGCTAGCAGCTTCCCTGTGGCCGGGAAGTGCAAACGTACACGTTTTCGGCCGAAAACGCGTTTTCCGGCGAAAACGCACACCACGGCTCTTTCTGAGAAAAAGCAAGCACGGAGGACGAGAATCGCTTTTGCCCTGCGTAGCGTTCCGGGCAGCGGGTAGAACCAGGCAGAGAATTCCCGGCTAGCAGCTTCCCTGTGGCCGGGAAGTGCAAACGTACACGTTTTCGGCCGAAAACGCGTTTTCCGGCGAAAACGCACACCACGGCTCTTTCTGGGAAAAAGCAAGCACGGAGGACGAGAATCGCTTTTGCCCTGCGTAGCGTTCCGGGCAGCGGGTAGAACCAGGCAGAGAATTCCCGGCTAGCAGCTTCCCTGTGGCCGGGAAGTGCAAACGTACACGTTTTCGGCCGAAAACGCGTTTTCCCGCGAAAACGCACACCACGGCTCTTTCTGAGAAAAAGCAAGCACGGAGGACGAGAATCGCTTTTGCCCTGCGTAGCGTTCCGGGCAGCGGGTAGAACCAGGCAGAGAATTCCCGACTAGCAGCTGCCCTGTGGCCGGGAAGTGCAAACGTACACGTTTTCGGCCGAAAACGCGTTTTCCCGCGAAAACGCACACCACGGCTCTTTCTGAGAAAAAGCAAGCACGGAGGACGAGAATCGCTTTTGCCCTGCGTAGCGTTCCGGGCAGCGGGTAGAAATAGGCAGCGAATTGCCGGCTAGCAGCTTCCCTGTGGCCGGGAAGTGCAAACGTACACGTTTTCGGCCGAAAACGCGTTTTCCGGCGAAAACGCACACCACGGCTCTTTCTGAGAAAAAGCAAGCACGGAGGACGAGAATCGCTTTTGCCCTGCGTAGCGTTCCGGGCAGCGGGTAGAACCAGGCAGAGAATTCCCGGCTAGCAGCTTCCCTGTGGCGGGGAAGTGCAAACGTACACGTTTTCGGCCGAAAACGCGTTTTCTGGCGAAAACGCACACCACGGCTCTTTCTGAGAAAAAGCAAGCACGGAGGACGAGAATCGCTTTTGCCCTGCGTAGTGTTCCGGGCAGCGGGTAGAACCAGGCAGAGAATTCCCGGCTAGCAGCTTCCCTGTGGCCGGGAAGTGCAAACGTACACGTTTTCGGCCGAAAACGCGTTTTCCGGCGAAAACGCACACCACGGCTCTTTCTGAGAGAAAGCAAGCACGGAGGACGAGAATCGCTTTTGCCCTGCGTAGCATTCCGGGCAGCGGTAGAACGAGGCAGAGAATTCCCGGCTAGCAGCTGCCCTGTGGCCGGGAAGTGCAAACGTACACGTTTTCGGCCGAAAACGCGTTTTCCGGCGAAAACGCACACCACGGCTCTTTCTGAGAAAAAGCAAGCACGGAGGACGAGAATCGCTTTTGCCCTGCGTAGCGTTCCGGGCAGCGGGTAGAACCAGGCAGAGAATTCCCGGCTAGCAGCTTCCCTGTGGCCGGGAAGTGCAAACGTACACGTTTTCGGCCGAAAACGCGTTTTCCGGCGAAAACGCACACCACGGCTCTGTCTGAGAAAAAGCAAGCACGGAGGACGAGAATCGCTTTTGCCCTGCGTAGTGTTCCGGGCAGCGGGTAGAACCAGGCAGAGAATTCCCGGCTAGCAGCTTCCCTGTGGCCGGGAAGTGCAAACGTACACGTTTTCGGCCGAAAACGCGTTTTCCGGCGAAAAAGCACACCACGGCTCTTTCTGAGAAAAAGCAAGCACGGAGGACGAGAATCGCTTTTGCCCTGCGTAGCGTTCCGGGCAGCGGGTAGAACCAGGCAGAGAATTCCCGGCTAGCAGCTTCCCTGTGGCCGGGAAGTGCAAACGTACACGTTTTCAACCGAAAACGCGTTTTCCCGCGAAAACGCACACCACGGCTCTTTCTGAGAAAAAGAAAGCACGGAAGACGAGAATCGCTTTTGCCCTGCGTAACGTTCTGAGCAGCGGGTAGAAATAGGCAGCGAATTGCCGGCTAGCAGCTTCCCTGTGGCCGGGAAGTGCAAACGTACACGTTTTCGGCCGAAAACGCGTTTTCCGGCGAAAACGCACACCACGGCTCTTTCTGAGAAAAAGCAAGCACGGAGGACGAGAATCGCTTTTGCCCTGCGTAGCGTTCCGGGCAGCGGGTAGAACCAGGCAGAGAATTCCCGGCTAGCAGCTTCCCTGTGGCCGGGAAGTGCAAACGTACACGTTTTCGGCCGAAAATGCGTTTTCCGGCGAAAACGCACACCACGGCTCTTTCTGAGAAAAAGCAAGCACGGAGGACGAGAATCGCTTTTGCCCTGCGTAGCGTTCCGGGCAGCGGGTAGAACCAGGCAGAGAATTCCCGGCTAGCAGCTTCCCTGTGGCGGGGAAGTGCAAACGTACACGTTTTCGGCCGAAAACGCGTTTTCCGGCGAAAACGCACACCACGGCTCTTTCTGAGAAAAAGCAAGCACGGAGGACGAGAATCGCTTTTGCCCTGCGTAGCGTTCCGGGCAGCGGGTAGAACCAGGCAGAGAATTCCCGGCTAGCAGCTTCCCTGTGGCCGGGAAGTGCAAACGTACACGTTTTCGGCCGTAAAAGCGTTTTCGGCGAAAAAGCACTCCATGGTTCTTTCTGAGAAAAAGCAAGCACGGAGGACGAAAATCGCTTTTGCCCTGCGTAGCGTTCCGGGCAGCGGGTAGAACCAGGCAGAGAATTCCCGGCTAGCAGCTTCCCTGTGGCCGGGAAGTGCAAACGTACACGTTTTCGGCCGAAAACGCGTTTTCCGGCGAAAACGCACACCACGGCTCTTTCTGAGAAAAAGCAAGCACGGAGGACGAGAATCGCTTTTGCCCTGCGTAGCGTTCCGGGCAGCGGGTAGAACGAGGCAGCGAATTGCCGGCTAGCAGCTTCCCTGTGGCGGGGAAGTGCAAACGTACACGTTTTCGGCCGAAAACGCGTTTTCCCGCGAAAACGCACACCACGGCTCTTTCTGAGAAAAAGAAAGCACGGAGGACGAGAATCGCTTTTGCCCTGCGTAGCGTTCTGAGCAGTGGGTAGAAATACGCAGCGAATTGCCGGCTAGCAGCTTCCCTGTGGCCGGGAAGTGCAAACGTACACGTTTTCGGCCGAAAACGCGTTTACCGGCGAAAAAGCACACCATGGCTCTTTCTGAGAAAAAGCAAGCACGGAGGACGAGAATCGCTTTTGCCCTGCGTAGCGTTCCGGGCAGCGGGTAGAACCAGGCAGAGAATTCCCGTCTAGCAGCTTCCCTGTGGCGGGGAAGTGCAAACGTACACGTTTTCGGCCGAAAACGCGTTTACCGGCGAAAACGCACACCACGGCTCTTTCTGAGAAAAAGCAAGCACGGAGGACGAGAATCGCTTTTGCCCTGCGTAGCGTTCCGGGCAGCGGGTAGAACCAGGCAGAGAATTCCCGTCTAGCAGCTTCCCTGTGGCCGGGAAGTGCAAACGTACACGTTTTCGGCCGAAAACGCGTTTACCGGCGAAAACGCACACCACGGCTCTTTCTGAGAAAAAGCAAGCACGGAGGACGAGAATCGCTTTTGCCCTGCGTAGCGTTCCGGGCAGCGGGTAGAACCAGGCAGAGAATTCCCGGCTAGCAGCTTCCCTGTGGCCGGGAAGTGCAAACGTACACGTTTTCGGCCGAAAACGCGTTTACCGGCGAAAACGCACACCACGGCTCTTTCTGAGAAAAAGCAAGCACGGAGGACGAGAATCGCTTTTGCCCTGCGTAGCGTTCCGGGCAGCGGGTAGAACCAGGCAGAGAATTCCCGGCTAGCAGCTTCCCTGTGGCCGGGAAGTGCAAACGTACACGTTTTCGGCCGAAAACGCGTTTTCCGGCGAAAACGCACACCACGGCTCTGTCTGAGAAAAAGCAAGCACGGAGGACGGGAATCGCTTTTGCCCTGCGTAGCGTTCCGGGCAGCGGGTAGAACCAGGCAGAGAATTCCCGGCTAGCAGCTTCCCTGTGGCCGGGAAGTGCAAACGTACACGTTTTCGGCCGAAAACGTGTTTTCCGGCGAAAACGCACACCACGGCTCTTTCTGAGAAAAAGCAAGCACGGAGGACGAGAATCGCTTTTGCCCTGCGTAGCGTTCCGGGCAGCGGGTAGAACCAGGCAGAGAATTCCCGGCTAGCAGCTTCCCTGTGGCCGGGAAGTGCAAACGTACACGTTTTCGGCCGAAAACGCGTTTTCTAGCGAAAACGCACACCACGGCTCTTTCTGAGAAAAAGCAAGCACGGAGGACGAGAATCGCTTTTGCCCTGCGTAGTGTTCCGGGCAGCGGGTAGAACCAGGCAGAGAATTCCCGGCTAGCAGCTTCCCTGTGGCCGGGAAGTGCAAACGTACACGTTTTCGGCCGAAAACGCGTTTTCCGGCGAAAACGCACACCACGGCTCTTTCTGAGAAAAAGCAAGCACGGAGGACGAGAATCGCTTTTGCCCTGCGTAGCGTTCCGGGCAGCGGGTAGAACCAGGCAGAGAATTCCCGGCTAGCAGCTTCCCTGTGGCGGGGAAGTGCAAACGTACACGTTTTTGGCCGAAAACGCGTTTACCGGCGAAAACGCACACCACGGCTCTTTCTGAGAAAAAGCAAGCACGGAGGACGAGAATCGCTTTTGCCCTGCGTAGCGTTCCGGGCAGCGGGTAGAACCAGGCAGAGAATTCCCGGCTAGCAGCTTCCCTGTGGCCGGGAAGTGCAAACGTACACGTTTTCGGCCGAAAACGCGTTTTCCGGTGAAAACGCACACCACGGCTCTTTCTGAGAAAAAGCAAGCACGGAGGACGAGAATCGCTTTTGCCCTGCGTAGCGTTCCGGGCAGCGGGTAGAACCAGGCAGAGAATTCCCGTCTAGCAGCTTCCCTGTGGCGGGGAAGTGCAAACGTACACGTTTTCGGCCGAAAACGTGTTTTCCGGCGAAAACGCACACCACGGCTCTTTCTGAGAAAAAGCAAGCACGGAGGACGAGAATCGCTTTTGCCCTGCGTAGCGTTCCGGGCAGCGGGTAGAACCAGGCAGAAAATTCCCGGCTAGCAGCTTCCCTGTGGCCGGGAAGTGCAAACGTACACGTTTTCGGCCGAAAACGCGTTTACCGGCGAAAACGCACACCACGGCTCTTTCTGAGAAAAAGCAAGCACGGAGGACGAGAATCGCTTTTGCCCTGCGTAGCGTTCCGGACAGCGGGTAGAACCAGGCAGAGAATTCCCGGCTAGCAGCTTCCCTGTGGCCGGGAAGTGCAAACGTACACGTTTTCGGCCGAAAACGCGTTTTCCGGCGAAAACGCACACCACGGCTCTTTCTGAGAAAAAGCAAGCACGGAGGACGAGAATCGCTTTTGCCCTGCGTAGCGTTCCGGGCAGCGGGTAGAACCAGGCAGAGAATTCCCGGCTAGCAGCTTCCCTGTGGCGGGGAAGTGCAAACGTACACGTTTTCGGCCGAAAATGCGTTTTCTGGCGAAAACGCACACCACGGCTCTTTCTGAGAAAAAGCAAGCACGGAGGACGAGAATCGCTTTTGCCCTGCGTAGCGTTCCGGGCAGCGGGTAGAACCAGGCAGCGAATTGCCGGCTAGCAGCTTCCCTGTGGCGGGGAAGTGCAAACGTACACGTTTTCGGCCGAAAACGCGTTTTCCCGCGAAAACGCACACCACGGCTCTTTCTGAGAAAAAGAAAGCACGGAGGACGAGAATCGCTTTTGCCCTGCGTAGCGTTCTGAGCAGTGGGTAGAAATAGGCAGCGAATTGCCGGCTAGCAGCTTCCCTGTGGCCGGGAAGTGCAAACGTACACGTTTTCGGCCGAAAACGCGTTTACCGGCGAAAAAGCACACCATGGCTCTTTCTGAGAAAAAGCAAGCACGGAGGACGAGAATCGCTTTTGCCCTGCGTAGCGTTCCTGGCAGCGGGTAGAACCAGGCAGAGAATTCCCGGCTAGCAGCTTCCCTGTGGCGGGGAAGTGCAAACGTACACGTTTTCGGCCGAAAACGCGTTTACCGGCGAAAACGCACACCACGGCTCTTTCTGAGAAAAAGCAAGCACGGAGGACGAGAATCGCTTTTGCCCTGCGTAGCGTTCCGGGCAGCGGGTAGAACCAGGCAGAGAATTCCCGTCTAGCAGCTTCCCTGTGGCCGGGAAGTGCAAACGTACACGTTTTCGGCCGAAAACGCGTTTACCGGCGAAAACGCACACCACGGCTCTTTCTGAGAAAAAGCAAGCACGGAGGACGAGAATCGCTTTTGCCCTGCGTAGCGTTCCGGGCAGCGGGTAGAACCAGGCAGAGAATTCCCGGCTAGCAGCTTCCTTGTGGCCGGGAAGTGCAAACGTACACGTTTTCGGCCGAAAACGCGTTTACCGGCGAAAACGCACACCACGGCTCTTTCTGAGAAAAAGCAAGCACGGAGGACGAGAATCGCTTTTGCCCTGCGTAGCGTTCCGGGCAGCGGGTAGAACCAGGCAGAGAATTCCCGGCTAGCAGCTTCCCTGTGGCCGGGAAGTGCAAACGTACACGTTTTCGGCCGAAAACGTGTTTTCCGGCGAAAACGCACACCACGGCTCTTTCTGAGAAAAAGCAAGCACGGAGGACGAGAATCGCTTTTGCCCTGCGTAGCGTTCCGGGCAGCGGGTAGAACCAGGCAGAGAATTCCCGGCTAGCAGCTTCCCTGTGGCCGGGAAGTGCAAACGTACACGTTTTCGGCCGAAAACGCGTTTTCCGGCGAAAATGCACACCACGGCTCTTTCTGAGAAAAAGCAAGCACGGAGGACGAGAATCGCTTTTGCCCTGCGTAGCGTTCCTGGCAGCGGGTAGAACCAGGCAGAGAATTCCCGTCTAGCAGCTTCCCTGTGGCGGGGAAGTGCAAACGTACACGTTTTCGGCCGAAAACGCGTTTTCCCGCGAAAACGCACACCACGGCTCTTTCTGAGAAAAAGCAAGCACGGAGGACGAGAATCGCTTTTGCCCTGCGTAGCGTTCCGGGCAGCGGGTAGAACCAGGCAGAGAATTCCCGGCTAGCAGCTTCCCTGTGGCCGGGAAGTGCAAACGTACACGTTTTCGGCCGAAAACGCGTTTTCTAGCGAAAACGCACACCACGGCTCTTTCTGAGAAAAAGCAAGCACGGAGGACGAGAATCGCTTTTGCCCTGCGTAGTGTTCCGGGCAGCGGGTAGAACCAGGCAGAGAATTCCCGGCTAGCAGCTTCCCTGTGGCGGGGAAGTGCAAACGTACACGTTTTCGGCCGAAAACGCGTTTACCGGCGAAAACGCACACCACGGCTCTTTCTGAGAAAAAGCAAGCACGGAGGACGAGAATCGCTTTTGCCCTGCGTAGCGTTCCGGGCAGCGGGTAGAACCAGGCAGAGAATTCCCGGCTAGCAGCTTCCCTGTGGCCGGGAAGTGCAAACGTACACGTTTTCGGCCGAAAACGCGTTTTCCGGCGAAAACGCACACCACGGCTCTTTCTGAGAAAAAGCAAGCACGGAGGACGAGAATCGCTTTTGCCCTGCGTAGCGTTCCGGGCAGCGGGTAGAACCAGGCAGAGAATTCCCGGCTAGCAGCTTCCCTGTGGCCGGGAAGTGCAAACGTACACGTTTTCGGCCGAAAACGCCTTTTCCGGCGAAAACGCACACCACGGTCTTTCTGAGAAAAAGCAAGCACGGAGGACGAGAATCGCTTTTGCCCTGCGTAGCGTTCCGGGCAGCGGGTAGAACCAGGCAGAGAATTCCCGGCTAGCAGCTTCCCTGTGGCCGGGAAGTGCAAACGTACACGTTTTCGGCCGAAAACGCGTTTTCCGGCGAAAACGCACACCACGGCTCTTTCTGAGAAAAAGCAAGCACGGAGGACGAGAATCGCTTTTGCCCTGCGTAGCGTTCCGGGCAGCGGGTAGAACCAGGCAGAGAATTCCCGGCTAGCAGCTTCCCTGTGGCCGGGAAGTGCAAACGTACACGTTTTCGGCCGAAAACGCGTTTTCCGGCGAAAACGCACACCACGGCTCTTTCTGAGAAAAAGCAAGCACGGAGGACGAGAATCGCTTTTGCCCTGCGTAGCGTTCCGGGCAGCGGGTAGAACCAGGCAGAGAATTCCCGGCTAGCAGCTTCCCTGTGGCGGGGAAGTGCAAACGTACACGTTTTCGGCCGAAAACGCGTTTTCCCGCGAAAACGCACACCACGGCTCTTTCTGAGAAAAAGAAAGCACGGAGGACGAGAATCGCTTTTGCCCTGCGTAGCGTTCTGAGCAGTGGGTAGAAATAGGCAGCGAATTGCCGGCTAGCAGCTTCCCTGTGGCCGGGAAGTGCAAACGTACACGTTTTCGGCCGAAAACGCGTTTACCGGCGAAAAAGCACACCATGGCTCTTTCTGAGAAAAAGCAAGCACGGAGGACGAGAATCGCTTTTGCCCTGCGTAGCGTTCCGGGCAGCGGGTAGAACCAGGCAGAGAATTCCCGGCTAGCAGCTTCCCTGTGGCGGGGAAGTGCAAACGTACACGTTTTCGGCCGAAAACGTGTTTACCGGCGAAAACGGACACCACGGCTCTTTCTGAGAAAAAGCAAGCACGGAAGACGAGAATCGCTTTTGCCCTGCGTAGCGTTCCGGGCAGCGGGTAGAACCAGGCAGAGAATTCCCGGCTAGCAGCTTCCCTGTGGCCGGGAAGTGCAAACGTACAGGTTTTCGGCCGAAAACTCGTTTTCCGGCGAAAACGTACACCACGGCTCTTTCTGAGAAAAAGCAAGCACGGAGGACGAGAATCGCTTTTGCCCTGCGTAGCGTTCCGGGCAGCGGGTAGAACCAGGCAGAGAATTCCCGGCTAGCAGCTTCCCTGTGGCGGGGAAGTGCAAACGTAAACGTTTTCGGCCGAAAACGCGTTTACCGGCGAAAACGCACACCACGGCTCTTTCTGAGAAAAAGCAAGCACGGAGGACGAGAATCGCTTTTGCCCTGCGTAGCGTTCCGGGCAGCGGGTAGAACCAGGCAGAGAATTCCCGGCTAGCAGCTTCCCTGTGGCGGGGAAGTGCAAACGTACACGTTTTCGGCCGAAAACGCGTTTTCTTGCGAAAACGCACACCACGGCTCTTTCTGAGAAAAAGCAAGCACGGAGGACGAGAATCGCTTTTGCCCTGCGTAGTGTTCCGGGCAGCGGGTAGAACCAGGCAGAGAATTCCCGGCTAGCAGCTTCCCTGTGGCCGGGAAGTGCAAACGTACACGTTTTCGCCGAAAACGCGTTTTCCGGCGAAAACGCACACCACGGCTCTTTCTGAGAAAAAGCAAGCACGGAGGACGAGAATCGCTTTTGCCCTGCGTAGCGTTCCGGGCAGCGGGTAGAACCAGGCAGAGAATTCCCGGCTAGCAGCTTCCCTGTGGCCGGGAAGTGCAAACGTACACGTTTTCGGCCGAAAACGCGTTTACCGGCGAAAACGCACACCACGGCTCTTTCTGAGAAAAAGCAAGCACGGAGGACGAGAATCGCTTTTGCCCTGCGTAGTGTTCCGGGCAGCGGGTAGAACCAGGCAGAGAATTCCCGGCTAGCAGCTTCCCTGTGGCCGGGAAGTGCAAACGTACACGTTTTCGCCGAAAACGCGTTTTCCGGCGAAAACGCACACCACGGCTCTTTCTGAGAAAAAGCAAGCACGGAGGACGAGAATCGCTTTTGCCCTGTGTAGCGTTCCTGGCAGCGGGTAGAACCAGGCAGAGAATTCCCGTCTAGCAGCTTCCCTGTGGCGGGGAAGTGCAAACGTACACGTTTTCAGCCGAAAACGCTTTTTCTAGCGAAAAAGCACACCATGGCTCTTTCTGAGAAAAAGCAAGCACGGAGGACGAGAATCGCTTTTGCCCTGCGTAGTGTTCCGGGCAGCGGGTAGAACCAGGCAGAGAATTCCCGTCTAGCAGCTTCCTTGTGGCCGGGAAGTGCAAACGTACAAGTTTTCGGCCGAAAACCCGTTTTCCCGCGAAAACGCACACCACGGCTCTTTCTGAGAAAAAGCAAGCACGGAGGACGAGAATCGCTTTTGCCCTGCGTAGCGTTCCGGGCAGCGGGTAGAACCAGGCAGAGAATTCCCGGCTAGCAGCTTCCCTGTGGCCGGGAAGTGCAAACGTACACGTTTTCGCCGAAAACACGTTTTCCGGCGAAAACGCACACCACGGCTCTTTCTGAGAAAAAGCAAGCACGGAGGACGAGAATCGCTTTTGCCCTGCGTAGCGTTCCGGGCAGCGGGTAGAACCAGGCAGAGAATTCCCGGCTAGCAGCTTCCCTGTGGCCGGGAAGTGCAAACGTACACGTTTTCGGCCGAAAACGCGTTTTCCGGCGAAAACGCACACCACGGCTCTTTCTGAGAAAAAGCAAGCACGGAGGACGAGAATCGCTTTTGCCCTGCGTAGCGTTCCGGGCAGCGGGTAGAACCAGGCAGAGAATTCCCGGCTAGCAGCTTCCCTGTGGCCGGGAAGTGCAAACGTACACGTTTTCGGCCGAAAACGCGTTTACCGGCGAAAACGCACACCACGGCTCTTTCTGAGAAAAAGCAAGCACGGAGGACGAGAATCGCTTTTGCCCTGCGTAGCGTTCCGGGCAGCGGGTAGAACCAGGCAGAGAATTCCCGGCTAGCAGCTTCCCTGTGGCCGGGAAGTGCAAACGTACACGTTTTCGGCCGAAAACGCGTTTTCCGGCGAAAACGCACACCACGGCTCTTTCTGAGAAAAAGCAAGCACGGAGGACGAGAATCGCTTTTGCCCTGCTTAGCGTTCCGGGCAGCGGGTAGAACCAGGCAGAGAATTCCCGGCTAGCAGCTTCCCTGTGGCGGGGAAGTGCAAACGTATACGTTTTCGGCCGAAAACGCGTTTTCCGGCGAAAACGCACACCACGGCTCTTTCTGAGAAAAAGCAAGCACGGAGGACGAGAATCGCTTTTGCCCTGCGTAGCGTTCCGGGCAGCGGGTAGAACCAGGCAGAGAATTCCCGGCTAGCAGCTTCCCTGTGGCCGGGAAGTGCAAACGTACACGTTTTCGGCCGAAAACGCGTTTTCCGGCGAAAACGCACACCACGGCTCTTTCTGAGAAAAAGCAAGCACGGAGGACGAGAATCGCTTTTGCCCTGCGTAGTGTTCCGGGCAGCGGGTAGAACCAGGCAGAGAATTCCCGGCTAGCAGCTTCCCTGTGGCCGGGAAGTGCAAACGTACACGTTTTCGCCGAAAACGCGTTTTCCGGCGAAAACGCACACCACGGCTCTTTCTGAGAAAAAGCAAGCACGGAGGACGAGAATCGCTTTTGCCCTGCGTAGCGTTCCGGGCAGCGGGTAGAACCAGGCAGAGAATTCCCGGCTAGCAGCTTCCCTGTGGCCGGGAAGTGCAAACGTACACGTTTTCGGCCGAAAACGCGTTTACCGGCGAAAACGCACACCACGGCTCTTTCTGAGAAAAAGCAAGCACGGAGGACGAGAATCGCTTTTGCCCTGCGTAGCGTTCCGGGCAGCGGGTAGAACCAGGCAGAGAATTCCCGGCTAGCAGCTTCCCTGTGGCCGGGAAGTGCAAACGTACACGTTTTCGGCCGAAAACGCGTTTTCCGGCGAAAACGCACACCACGGCTCTTTCTGAGAAAAAGCAAGCACGGAGGACGAGAATCGCTTTTGTCCTGCGTAGCGTTCCGGGCAGCGGGTAGAACCAGGCAGAGAATTCCCGGCTAGCAGCTTCCCTGTGGCGGGGAAGTGCAAACGTACACGTTTTCGGCCGAAAACGCGTTTTCCGGCGAAAAAGCACACCACGGCTCTTTCTGAGAAAAAGCAAGCACGGAGGACGAGAATCGCTTTTGCCCTGCGTAGCGTTCTGAGCAGCGGGTAGAACCAGGCAGAGAATTCCCGGCTAGCAGCTTCCCTGTGGCCGGGAAGTGCAAACGTAAACGTTTTCGGCCGAAAACCCGTTTTCCCGCGAAAACGCACACCACGGCTCTTTCTGAGAAAAAGCAAGCACGGAGGACGAGAATCGCTTTTGCCCTGCGTAGCGTTCTGAGCAGCGGGTAGAAATAGGCAGCGAATTCCCGTCTAGCAGCTTCCCTGTGGCGGGGAAGTGCAAACGTACACGTTTTCAGCCGAAAACGCTTTTTCTAGCGAAAAAGCACACCATGGCTCTTTCTGAGAAAAAGCAAGCACGGAGGACGAGAATCGCTTTTGCCCTGCGTAGCGTTCCGGGCAGCGGGTAGAACCAGGCAGAGAATTCCCGGCTAGCAGCTTCCCTGTGGCCGGGAAGTGCAAACGTACACGTTTTCGGCCGAAAACGCGTTTTCCGGCGAAAACGCACACCACGGCTCTTTCTGAGAAAAAGCAAGCACGGAGGACGAGAATCGCTTTTGCCCTGCGTAGCATTCCGGGCAGCGGTAGAACGAGGCAGAGAATTCCCGGCTAGCAGCTGCCCTGTGGCCGGGAAGTGCAAACGTACACGTTTTCGGCCGAAAACGCGTTTTCCGGCGAAAACGCACACCACGGCTCTTTCTGAGAAAAAGCAAGCACGGAGGACGAGAATCGCTTTTGCCCTGCGTAGCGTTCCGGGCAGCGGGTAGAACCAGGCAGAGAATTCCCGGCTAGCAGCTTCCCTGTGGCCGGGAAGTGCAAACGTACACGTTTTCGGCCGAAAACGCGTTTTCCGGCGAAAACGCACACCACGGCTCTTTCTGAGAGAAAGCAAGCACGGAGGACGAGAATCGCTTTTGCCCTGCGTAGCGTTCCGGGCAGCGGGTAGAACCAGGCAGAAAATTCCCGGCTAGCAGCTTCCCTGTGGCCGGGAAGTGCAAACGTACACGTTTTCGGCCGAAAACGCGTTTTCCGGCGAAAACGCACACCACGGCTCTTTCTGAGAAAAAGCAAGCACGGAGGACGAGAATCGCTTTTGCCCTGCGTAGCGTTCCGGGCAGCGGGTAGAACCAGGCAGAGAATTCCCGGCTAGCAGCTTCCCTGTGGCGGGGAAGTGCAAACGTACACGTTTTCGGCCGAAAACGCGTTTACCGGCGAAAAAGCACACCATGGCTCTTTCTGAGAAAAAGCAAGCACGGAGGACGAGAATCGCTTTTGCCCTGCTAGCGTTCCTGGCAGCGGGTAGAACCAGGCAGAGAATTCCCGTCTAGCAGCTTCCCTGTGGCGGGGAAGTGCAAACGTACACGTTTTCGGCCGAAAACGCGTTTTCCGGCGAAAACGCACACCACGGCTCTTTCTGAGAAAAAGCAAGCACGGAGGACGAGAATCGCTTTTGCCCTGCGTAGCGTTCCGGGCAGCGGGTAGAACCAGGCAGAGAATTCCCGGCTAGCAGCTTCCCTGTGGCGGGGAAGTGCAAACGTACACGTTTTCGGCCGAAAACGCGTTTACCGGCGAAAACGCACACCACGGCTCTTTCTGAGAAAAAGCAAGCACGGAGGACGAGAATCGCTTTTGTCCTGCGTAGCGTTCCGGGCAGCGGGTAGAACCAGGCAGAGAATTCCCGGCTAGCAGCTTCCCTGTGGCGGGGAAGTGCAAACGTACACGTTTTCGGCCGAAAACGCGTTTTCTTGCGAAAACGCACACCACGGCTCTTTCTGAGAAAAAGCAAGCACGGAGGACGAGAATCGCTTTTGCCCTGCGTAGTGTTCCGGGCAGCGGGTAGAACCAGGCAGAGAATTCCCGGCTAGCATCTTCCCTGTGGCCGGGAAGTGCAAACGTACACGTTTTCGCCGAAAACGCGTTTTCCGGCGAAAACGCACACCACGGCTCTTTCTGAGAAAAAGCAAGCACGGAGGACGAGAATCGCTTTTGCCCTGCGTAGCGTTCCGGGCAGCGGGTAGAACCAGGCAGAGAATTCCCGGCTAGCAGCTTCCCTGTGGCCGGGAAGTGCAAACGTACACGTTTTCGGCCGAAAACGCGTTTACCGGCGAAAACGCACACCACGGCTCTTTCTGAGAAAAAGCAAGCACGGAGGACGAGAATCGCTTTTGCCCTGCGTAGCGTTCCGGGCAGCGGGTAGAACCAGGCAGAGAATTCCCGGCTAGCAGCTTCCCTGTGGCCGGGAAGTGCAAACGTACACGTTTTCGCCGAAAACACGTTTTCCGGCGAAAACGCACACCACGGCTCTTTCTGAGAAAAAGCAAGCACGGAGGACGAGAATCGCTTTTGCCCTGCGTAGCGTTCCGGGCAGCGGGTAGAACCAGGCAGAGAATTCCCGGCTAGCAGCTTCCCTGTGGCCGGGAAGTGCAAACGTACACGTTTTCGGCCGAAAACGCGTTTTCCGGCGAAAACGCACACCACGGCTCTTTCTGAGAAAAAGCAAGCACGGAGGACGAGAATCGCTTTTGCCCTGCGTAGCATTCCGGGCAGCGGTAGAACGAGGCAGAGAATTCCCGGCTAGCAGCTGCCCTGTGGCCGGGAAGTGCAAACGTACACGTTTTCGGCCGAAAACGCGTTTTCCGGCGAAAACGCACACCACGGCTCTTTCTGAGAAAAAGCAAGCACGGAGGACGAGAATCGCTTTTGCCCTGCGTAGCGTTCCGGGCAGCGGGTAGAACCAGGCAGAGAATTCCCGGCTAGCAGCTTCCCTGTGGCCGGGAAGTGCAAACGTACACGTTTTCGGCCGAAAACGCGTTTTCCGGCGAAAACGCACACCACGGCTCTTTCTGAGAGAAAGCAAGCACGGAGGACGAGAATCGCTTTTGCCCTGCGTAGCGTTCCGGGCAGCGGGTAGAACCAGGCAGAAAATTCCCGGCTAGCAGCTTCCCTGTGGCCGGGAAGTGCAAACGTACACGTTTTCGGCCGAAAACGCGTTTTCCGGCGAAAACGCACACCACGGCTCTTTCTGAGAAAAAGCAAGCACGGAGGACGAGAATCGCTTTTGCCCTGCGTAGCGTTCCGGGCAGCGGGTAGAACCAGGCAGAGAATTCCCGGCTAGCAGCTTCCCTGTGGCGGGGAAGTGCAAACGTACACGTTTTCGGCCGAAAACGCGTTTACCGGCGAAAAAGCACACCATGGCTCTTTCTGAGAAAAAGCAAGCACGGAGGACGAGAATCGCTTTTGCCCTGCTAGCGTTCCTGGCAGCGGGTAGAACCAGGCAGAGAATTCCCGTCTAGCAGCTTCCCTGTGGCGGGGAAGTGCAAACGTACACGTTTTCGGCCGAAAACGCGTTTTCCGGCGAAAACGCACACCACGGCTCTTTCTGAGAAAAAGCAAGCACGGAGGACGAGAATCGCTTTTGCCCTGCGTAGCGTTCCGGGCAGCGGGTAGAACCAGGCAGAGAATTCCCGGCTAGCAGCTTCCCTGTGGCGGGGAAGTGCAAACGTACACGTTTTCGGCCGAAAACGCGTTTACCGGCGAAAACGCACACCACGGCTCTTTCTGAGAAAAAGCAAGCACGGAGGACGAGAATCGCTTTTGTCCTGCGTAGCGTTCCGGGCAGCGGGTAGAACCAGGCAGAGAATTCCCGGCTAGCAGCTTCCCTGTGGCGGGGAAGTGCAAACGTACACGTTTTCGGCCGAAAACGCGTTTTCTTGCGAAAACGCACACCACGGCTCTTTCTGAGAAAAAGCAAGCACGGAGGACGAGAATCGCTTTTGCCCTGCGTAGTGTTCCGGGCAGCGGGTAGAACCAGGCAGAGAATTCCCGGCTAGCATCTTCCCTGTGGCCGGGAAGTGCAAACGTACACGTTTTCGCCGAAAACGCGTTTTCCGGCGAAAACGCACACCACGGCTCTTTCTGAGAAAAAGCAAGCACGGAGGACGAGAATCGCTTTTGCCCTGCGTAGCGTTCCGGGCAGCGGGTAGAACCAGGCAGAGAATTCCCGGCTAGCAGCTTCCCTGTGGCCGGGAAGTGCAAACGTACACGTTTTCGGCCGAAAACGCGTTTACCGGCGAAAACGCACACCACGGCTCTTTCTGAGAAAAAGCAAGCACGGAGGACGAGAATCGCTTTTGCCCTGCGTAGCGTTCCGGGCAGCGGGTAGAACCAGGCAGAGAATTCCCGGCTAGCAGCTTCCCTGTGGCGGGGAAGTGCAAACGTACACGTTTTCGGCCGAAAACGCGTTTACCGGCGAAAACGCACACCACGGCTCTTTCTGAGAAAAAGCAAGCACGGAGGACGAGAATCGCTTTTGTCCTGCGTAGCGTTCCGGGCAGCGGGTAGAACCAGGCAGAGAATTCCCGGCTAGCAGCTTCCCTGTGGCGGGGAAGTGCAAACGTACACGTTTTCGGCCGAAAACGCGTTTTCTTGCGAAAACGCACACCACGGCTCTTTCTGAGAAAAAGCAAGCACGGAGGACGAGAATCGCTTTTGCCCTGCGTAGTGTTCCGGGCAGCGGGTAGAACCAGGCAGAGAATTCCCGGCTAGCATCTTCCCTGTGGCCGGAAAGTGCAAACGTACACGTTTTCGCCGAAAACGCGTTTTCCGGCGAAAACGCACACCACGGCTCTTTCTGAGAAAAAGCAAGCACGGAGGACGAGAATCGCTTTTGCCCTGCGTAGCGTTCCGGGCAGCGGGTAGAACCAGGCAGAGAATTCCCGGCTAGCAGCTTCCCTGTGGCCGGGAAGTGCAAACGTACACGTTTTCGGCCGAAAACGCGTTTACCGGCGAAAACGCACACCACGGCTCTTTCTGAGAAAAAGCAAGCACGGAGGACGAGAATCGCTTTTGCCCTGCGTAGCGTTCCGGGCAGCGGGTAGAACCAGGCAGAGAATTCCCGGCTAGCAGCTTCCCTGTGGCCGGGAAGTGCAAACGTACACGTTTTCGGCCGAAAACGCGTTTTCCGGCGAAAACGCACACCACGGCTCTTTCTGAGAAAAAGCAAGCACGGAGGACGAGAATCGCTTTTGCCCTGCTTAGCGTTCCGGGCAGCGGGTAGAACCAGGCAGAGAATTCCCGGCTAGCAGCTTCCCTGTGGCGGGGAAGTGCAAACGTATACGTTTTCGGCCGAAAACGCGTTTTCCCGCGAAAACGCACACCACGGCTCTTTCTGAGAAAAAGCAAGCACGGAGGACGAGAATCGCTTTTGCCCTGCGTAGCGTTCCGGCAGCGGGTAGAACCAGGCAGAGAATTCCCGTCTAGCAGCTTCCCTGTGGCGGGGAAGTGCAAACGTACACGTTTTCGGCCGAAAACGCGTTTTCCGGCGAAAACGCACACCACGGCTCTTTCTGAGAAAAAGCAAGCACGGAGGACGAGAATCGCTTTTGCCCTGCGTAGCGTTCCGGGCAGCGGGTAGAACCAGCCAGAGAATTCCCGGCTAGCAGCTTCCCTGTGGCCGGGAAGTGCAAACGTACACGTTTTCAGCCGAAAACGCTTTTTCTTGCGAAAAAGCACACCATGGCTCTTTCTGAGAAAAAGCAAGCACGGAGGACGAGAATCGCTTTTGCCCTGCGTAGTGTTCCGGGCCGCGGGTAGAACCAGGCAGAGAATTCCCGGCTAGCAGATTCCCTGTGGCCGGGAAGTGCAAACGTACACGTTTTCGGCCGAAAACGCGTTTTCCGGCGAAAACGCACACCACGGCTCTTTCTGAGAAAAAGCAAGCACGGAGGACGAGAATCGCTTTTGCCCTGCGTAGCGTTCCGGGCAGCGGGTAGAACCAGGCAGAGAATTCCCGGCTAGCAGCTTCCCTGTGGCCGGGAAGTGCAAACGTACACGTTTTCGGCCGAAAACCCGTTTTCCGGCGAAAGCGCACACCACGGCTCTTTCTGAGAAAAAGCAAGCACGGAGGACGAGAATCGCTTTTGCCCTGCGTAGCGTTCCGGCAGCGGGTAGAACCAGGCAGAGAATTCCCGTCTAGCAGCTTCCCTGTGGCGGGGAAGTGCAAACGTACACGTTTTCGGCCGAAAACGCGTTTTCCGGCGAAAACGCACACCACGGCTCTTTCTGAGAAAAAGCAAGCACGGAGGACGAGAATCGCTTTTGCCCTGCGTAGCGTTCCGGGCAGCGGGTAGAACCAGGCAGAGAATTCCCGTCTAGCAGCTTCCCTGTGGCGGGGAAGTGCAAACGTACACGTTTTCGGCCGAAAACGCGTTTTCCGGCGAAAACGCACACCACGGCTCTTTCTGAGAAAAAGCAAGCACGGAGGACGAGAATCGCTTTTGCCCTGCGTAGCGTTCTGAGCAGCGGGTAGAAATAGGCAGCGAATTGCCGGCTAGCAGCTTCCCTGTGGCCGGGAAGTGCAAACGTACACGTTTTCGGTCGAAAACGCGTTTTCCGGCGAAAACGCACACCACGGCTCTTTCTGAGAAAAAGCAAGCACGGAGGACGAGAATCGCTTTTGCCCTGCGTAGCGTTCCGGGCAGCGGGTAGAACCAGGCAGAGAATTCCCGGCTAGCAGCTTTCCTGTGGTGGGGAAGTGCAAACGTACACGTTTTCGGCCGAAAACGCGTTTTCCGGCGAAAACGCACACCACGGCTCTTTCTGAGAAAAAGCAAGCACGGAGGACGAGAATCGCTTTTGCCCTGCGTAGCGTTCCGGGCAGCGGGTAGAACCAGGCAGAGAATTCCCGGCTAGCAGCTTCCCTGTGGCCGGGAAGTGCAAACGTACACGTTTTCGGCCGAAAACGCGTTTTACGGCGAAAACGCACACCACGGCTCTTTCTGAGAAAAAGCAAGCACGGAGGACGAGAATCGCTTTTGCCCTGCGTAGCGTTCCGGGCAGCGGGTAGAACCAGGCAGAGAATTCCCGGCTAGCAGCTTCCCTGTGGCGGGGAAGTGCAAACGTACACGTTTTCGGCCGAAAACGCGTTTTCCGGCGAAAAAGCACACCATGGCTCTTTCTGAGAAAAAGCAAGCACGGAGGACGAGAATCGCTTTTGCCCTGCGTAGCGTTCCGGGCAGCGGGTAGAACCAGGCAGAGAATTCCCGTCTAGCAGCTTCCCTGTGGCCGGGAAGTGCAAACGTACACGTTTTCGGCCGAAAACGCGTTTTCCGGCGAAAACGCACACCACGGCTCTTTCTGAGAAAAAGCAAGCACGGAGGACGAGAATCGCTTTTGCCCTGCGTAGCGTTCCGGGCAGCGGGTAGAACCAGGCAGAGAATTCCCGGCTAGCAGCTTCCCTGTGGCGGGGAAGTGCAAACGTACACGTTTTCGGCCGAAAACGCGTTTTCCGGCGAAAACGCACACCACGGCTCTTTCTGAGAAAAAGCAAGCACGGAGGACGAGAATCGCTTTTGCCCTGCGTAGCGTTCCGGGCAGCGGGTAGAACCAGGCAGAGAATTCCCGGCTAGCAGCTTCCCTGTGCCCGGGAAGTGCAAACGTACACGTTTTCGGCCGAAAACACGTTTTCCGGCGAAAACGCACACCACGGCTCTTTCTGAGAAAAAGCAAGCACGGAGGACGAGAATCGCTTTTGCCCTGCGTAGCGTTCCGGGCCGCGGGTAGAACCAGGCAGCGAATTGCCGGCTAGCAGCTTCCCTGTGGCCGGGAAGTGCAAACGTACACGTTTTCGGCCGAAAACGCGTTTTCCGGCGAAAACGCACACCACGGCTCTTTCTGAGAAAAAGCAAGCACGGAGGACGAGAATCGCTTTTGCCCTGCGTAGCGTTCCGGGCAGCGGGTAGAACCAGGCAGAGAATTCCCGGCTAGCAGCTGCCCTGTGGCCGGGAAGTGCAAACGTACACGTTTTCGGCCGAAAACGCGTTTTCCCGCGAAAACGCACACCACGGCTCTTTCTGAGAAAAAGCAAGCACGGAGGACGAGAATCGCTTTTGCCCTGCGTAGCGTTCCGGGCAGCGGGTAGAACGAGGCAGAGAATTCCCGGCTAGCAGCTTCCCTGTGGCCGGGAAGTGCAAACGTACACGTTTTCGGCCGAAAACGCGTTTTCCGGCGAAAACGCACACCACGGCTCTTTCTGAGAAAAAGCAAGCACGGAGGACGAGAATCGCTTTTGCCCTGCGTAGCGTTCTGAGCAGCGGGTAGAACCAGGCAGAGAATTCCCGGCTAGCAGCTTCCCTGTGGCGGGGAAGTGCAAACGTACACGTTTTCGGCCGAAAAAGCGTTTTCTGGCGAAAAAGCACACCACGGCTCTTTCTGAGAAAAAGCAAGCACGGAGGACGAAAATCGCTTTTGCCCTGCGTAGCGTTCCGGGCAGCGGGTAGAACCAGGCAGAGAATTCCCGGCTAGCAGCTTCCCTGTGGCCGGGAAGTGCAAACGTACACGTTTTCGGCCGAAAACGCGTTTTCCGGCGAAAACGCACACCACGGCTCTTTCTGAGAAAAAGCATGCACGGAGGACGAGAATCGATTTTGCCCTGCGTAGCGTTCCGGGCAGCGGGTAGAACCAGGCAGAGAATTCCCGGCTAGCAGC
Source organism: Athene noctua (assembly GCF_965140245.1). Taxonomy (NCBI): domain Eukaryota; kingdom Metazoa; phylum Chordata; class Aves; order Strigiformes; family Strigidae; genus Athene; species Athene noctua. The sequence goes on along the minus strand of NW_027437553.1, from coordinate 727,655 downwards.
TTCCCTGTGGCCGGGAAGTGCAAACGTACACGTTTTCGGCCGAAAACGCGTTTTCCGGCGAAAACGCACACCACGGCTCTTTCTGGGAAAAAGCAAGCACGGAGGACGAAAATCGCTTTTGCCCTGCGTAGCGTTCCGGGCAGCGGGTAGAACCAGGCAGAGAATTCCCGTCTAGCAGCTTCCCTGTGGCGGGGAAGTGCAAACGTACACGTTTTCGGCCGAAAACGCGTTTTCCGGCGATAACGCACACCACGGCTCTTTCTGAGAAAAAGCAAGCACGGAGGACGAGAATCGCTTTTGCCCTGCGTAGCGTTCCGGGCAGCGGGTAGAACGAGGCAGAGAATTCCCGGCTAGCAGCTTCCCTGTGGCCGGGAAGTGCAAACGTACACGTTTTCGGCCGAAAACGCGTTTTCCCGCGAAAACGCACACCACGGCTCTTTCTGAGAAAAAGCAAGCACGGAGGACGAGAATCGCTTTTGCCCTGCGTAGCGTTCCGGGCAGCGGGTAGAACCAGGCAGAGAATTCCCGTCTAGCAGCTTCCCTGTGGCCGGGAAGTGCAAACGTACACGTTTTCGCCGAAAACACGTTTTCCGGCGAAAACGCACACCACGGCTCTTTCTGAGAAAAAGCAAGCACGGAGGACGAGAATCGCTTTTGCCCTGCGTAGCGTTCCGGGCAGCGGGTAGAACCAGGCAGAGAATTCCCGGCTAGCAGCTTCCCTGTGGCCGGGAAGTGCAAACGTACACGTTTTCGGCCGAAAACGCGTTTTCCGGCGAAAACGCACACCACGGCTCTTTCTGAGAGAAAGCAAGCACGGAGGACGAGAATCGCTTTTGCCCTGCGTAGCGTTCCGGGCAGCGGGTAGAACCAGGCAGAAAATTCCCGGCTAGCAGCTTCCCTGTGGCCGGGAAGTGCAAACGTACACGTTTTCGGCCGAAAACGCGTTTTCCGGCGAAAACGCACACCACGGCTCTTTCTGAGAAAAAGCAAGCACGGAGGACGAGAATCGCTTTTGCCCTGCGTAGCGTTCCGGGCAGCGGGTACAACCAGGCAGAGAATTCCCGGCTAGCAGCTTCCCTGTGGCGGGGAAGTGCAAACGTACACGTTTTCGGCCGAAAACGCGTTTTCCGGCGAAAACGCACACCACGGCTCTTTCTGAGAAAAAGCAAGCACGGAGGACGAGAATCGCTTTTGCCCTGCGTAGCGTTCTGAGAAGCGGGTAGAAATAGGCAGCGAATTGCCGGCTAGCAGCTTCCCTGTGGCCGGGAAGTGCAAACGTACACGTTTTCGGCCGAAAACGCGTTTTCCGGCGAAAAAGCACACCATGGCTCTTTCTGAGAAAAAGCAAGCACGGAGGACGAGAATCGCTTTTGCCCTGCGTAGCGTTCCGGGCAGCGGGTAGAACCAGGCAGAGAATTCCCGTCTAGCAGCTTCCCTGTGGCGGGGAAGTGCAAACGTACACGTTTTCGGCCGAAAACGCGTTTTCCGGCGAAAACGCACACCACGGCTCTTTCTGAGAAAAAGCAAGCACGGAGGAAGAGAATCGCTTTTGCCTTGCGTAGCGTTCCGGGCAGCGGGTAGAACCAGGCAGAGAATTCCCGGCTAGCAGCTTCCCTGTGGCCGGGAAGTGCAAACGTACACGTTTTCGGCCGAAAAGGCGTTTTCCGGCGAAAACGCACACCACGGCTCTTTCTGAGAAAAAGCAAGCACGGAGGACGAGAATCGTTTTTGACCTGCGTAGCGTTCCTGGCAGCGGGTAGAACCAGGCAGAGAATTCCCGTCTAGCAGCTTCCCTGTGGCCGGGAAGTGCAAACGTACACGTTTTCGGCCGAAAACGCTTTTTCTGGCGAAAAAGCACACCATGGCTCTTTCTGAGAAAAAGCAAGCACGGAGGACGAGAATCGCTTTTGCCCTGGGTAGACTTCCGGGCAGCGGGTAGAACCAGGCAGAGAATTCCCGGCTAGCAGCTTCCCTGTGGCCGGGAAGTGCAAACGTACAGGTTTTCGGCCGAAAACGCGTTTTCCGGCGAAAACGCACACCACGGCTCTTTCTGAGAAAAAGCAAGCACGGAGGACGAGAATCGCTTTTGCCCTGCGTAGCGTTCCGGGCAGCGGGTAGAACCAGGCAGAGAATTCCCAGCTAGCAGCTTCCCTGTGGCCGGGAAGTGCAAACGTACACGTTTTCGGCCGAAAACGCGTTTTCCGGCGAAAACGCACACCACGGCTCTTTCTGAGAAAAAGCAAGCACGGAGGACGAGAATCGCTTTTGCCCTGCCAAGCGTTCCGGGCAGCGGTTAGAACCAGGCAGAGAATTCCCGGCTAGCAGCTGCCCTGTGGCCGGGAAGTGCAAACGTACACGTTTTCGGCCGAAAACGCGTTTTCCCGCGAAAACGCACACCACGGCTCTTTCTGAGAAAAAGCAAGCACGGAGGACGAGAATCGCTTTTGCCCTGCGTAGCGTTCCGGGCAGCGGGTAGAACGAGGCAGAGAATTCCCGGCTAGCAGCTTCCCTGTGGCCGGGAAGTGCAAACGTACACGTTTTCGGCCGAAAACGCGTTTTCCGGCGAAAACGCACACCACGGCTCTTTCTGAGAAAAAGCAAGCACGGAGGACGAGAATCGCTTTTGCCCTGCGTAGCGTTCTGAGCAGCGGGTAGAACCAGGCAGAGAATTCCCGGCTAGCAGCTTCCCTGTGGCGGGGAAGTGCAAACGTACACGTTTTCGGCCGAAAAAGCGTTTTCTGGCGAAAAAGCACACCATGGCTCTTTCTGAGAAAAAGCAAGCACGGAGGACGAAAATCGCTTTTGCCCTGCGTAGCGTTCCGGGCAGCGGGTAGAACCAGGCAGAGAATTCCCGGCTAGCAGCTTCCCTGTGGCCGGGAAGTGCAAACGTACAAGTTTTCGGCCGAAAACGCGTTTTCCGGCGAAAACGCACACCACGGCTCTTTCTGAGAAAAAGCAAGCACGGAGGACGAGAATCGCTTTTGCCCTGCGTAGCGTTCCGGGCAGCGGGTAGAACCAGGCAGAGAATTCCCGGCTAGCAGCTTCCCTGTGGCCGGGAAGTGCAAACGTACACGTTTTCGGCCGAAAACGCGTTTTCCGGCGAAAACGCACACCACGGCTCTTTCTGAGAAAAAGCAAGCACGGAGGACGAGAATCGCTTTTGCCCTGCGTAGCGTTCCGGGCAGCGGGTAGAACGAGGCAGAGAATTCCCGGCTAGCAGCTTCCCTGTGGCCGGGAAGTGCAAACGTACACGTTTTCGGCCGAAAACGCGTTTTCCCGCGAAAACGCACACCACGGCTCTTTCTGAGAAAAAGCAAGCACGGAGGACGAGAATCGCTTTTGCCCTGCGTAGCGTTCCGGGCAGCGGGTAGAACCAGGCAGAGAATTCCCGGCTAGCAGCTTCCCTGTGGCGGGGAAGTGCAAACGTACACGTTTTCGGCCGAAAACGCGTTTTCCGGCGAAAACGCACACCACGGCTCTTTCTGAGAAAAAGCAAGCACGGAGGACGAGAATCGCTTTTGCCCTGCGTAGCGTTCTGAGCAGCGGGTAGAAATAGGCAGCGAATTGCCGGCTAGCAGCTTCCCTGTGGCCGGGAAGTGCAAACGTACACGTTTTCGGCCGAAAACGCGTTTTCCGGCGAAAACGCACACCACGGCTCTTTCTGAGAAAAAGCAAGCACGGAGGACGAGAATCGCTTTTGCCCTGCGTAGCGTTCCGGGCAGGGGGTAGAACCAGGCAGAGAATTCCCGTCTAGCAGCTTCCCTGTGGCGGGGAAGTGCAAACGTACACGTTTTCGGCCGAAAACGCGTTTTCCGGCGAAAACGCACACCACGGCTCTTTCTGAGAAAAAGCAAGCACGGAGGACGAGAATCGCTTTTGCCCTGCGTAGCGTTCTGAGCAGCGGGTAGAAATAGGCAGCGAATTGCCGGCTAGCAGCTTCCCTGTGGCCGGGAAGTGCAAACGTACACGTTTTCGGCCGAAAACGCGTTTTCCGGCGAAAAAGCACACCATGGCTCTTTCTGAGAAAAAGCAAGCACGGAGGACGAGAATCGTTTTTGCCCTGCGTAGCGTTCCTGGCAGCGGGTAGAACCAGGCAGAGAATTCCCGTCTAGCAGCTTCCCTGTGGCGGTGAAGTGCAAACGTACACGTTTTCAGCCGAAAACGCTTTTTCTTGCGAAAAAGCACACCATGGCTCTTTCTGAGAAAAAGCAAGCACGGAGGACGAGAATCGCTTTTGCCCTGCGTAGTGTTCCGGGCAGCGGGTAGAACCAGGCAGAGAATTCCCGGCTAGCAGCTTCCCTGTGGCCGGGAAGTGCAAACGTACAAGTTTTCGGCCGAAAACGCGTTTTCCGGCGAAAACGCACACCACGGCTCTTTCTGAGAAAAAGCAAGCACGGAGGACGAGAATCGCTTTTGCCCTGCGTAGCGTTCCGGGCAGCGGGTAGAACCAGGCAGAGAATTCCCGGCTAGCAGCTTCCCTGTGGCCGGGAAGTGCAAACGTACACGTTTTCGGCCGAAAACGCGTTTTCCAGCGAAAACGCACACCACGGCTCTTTCTGAGAAAAAGCAAGCACGGAGGACGAGAATCGCTTTTGCCCTGCGTAGCGTTCCGGGCAGCGGGTAGAACGAGGCAGAGAATTCCCGGCTAGCAGCTTCCCTGTGGCCGGGAAGTGCAAACGTACACGTTTTCGGCCGAAAACGCGTTTTCCCGCGAAAACGCACACCACGGCTCTTTCTGAGAAAAAGCAAGCACGGAGGACGAGAATCGCTTTTGCCCTGCGTAGCGTTCCGGGCAGCGGGTAGAACCAGGCAGAGAATTCCCGGCTAGCAGCTTCCCTGTGGCGGGGAAGTGCAAACGTACACGTTTTCGGCCGAAAACGCGTTTTCCGGCGAAAACGCACACCACGGCTCTTTCTGAGAAAAAGCAAGCACGGAGGACGAGAATCGCTTTTGCCCTGCGTAGCGTTCTGAGCAGCGGGTAGAAATAGGCAGCGAATTGCCGGCTAGCAGCTTCCCTGTGGCCGGGAAGTGCAAACGTACACGTTTTCGGCCGAAAACGCGTTTTCCGGCGAAAACGCACACCACGGCTCTTTCTGAGAAAAAGCAAGCACGGAGGACGAGAATCGCTTTTGCCCTGCGTAGCGTTCCGGGCAGGGGGTAGAACCAGGCAGAGAATTCCCGTCTAGCAGCTTCCCTGTGGCGGGGAAGTGCAAACGTACACGTTTTCGGCCGAAAACGCGTTTTCCGGCGAAAACGCACACCACGGCTCTTTCTGAGAAAAAGCAAGCACGGAGGACGAGAATCGCTTTTGCCCTGCATAGCGTTCTGAGCAGCGGGTAGAAATAGGCAGCGAATTGCCGGCTAGCAGCTTCCCTGTGGCCGGGAAGTGCAAACGTACACGTTTTCGGCCGAAAACGCGTTTTCCGGCGAAAAAGCACACCATGGCTCTTTCTGAGAAAAAGCAAGCACGGAGGACGAGAATCGTTTTTGCCCTGCGTAGCGTTCCTGGCAGCGGGTAGAACCAGGCAGAGAATTCCCGTCTAGCAGCTTCCCTGTGGCGGGGAAGTGCAAACGTACACGTTTTCAGCCGAAAACGCTTTTTCTTGCGAAAAAGCACACCATGGCTCTTTCTGAGAAAAAGCAAGCACGGAGGACGAGAATCGCTTTTGCCCTGCGTAGTGTTCCGGGCAGCGGGTAGAACCAGGCAGAGAATTCCCGTCTAGCAGCTTCCCTGTGGCCGGGAAGTGCAAACGTACAAGTTTTCGGCCGAAAACGCGTTTTCCGGCGAAAACGCACACCACGGCTCTTTCTGAGAAAAAGCAAGCACGGAGGACGAGAATCGCTTTTGCCCTGCGTAGCGTTCCGGGCAGCGGGTAGAACCAGGCAGAGAATTCCCGGCTAGCAGCTTCCCTGTGGCCGGGAAGTGCAAACGTACACGTTTTCGCCGAAAACACTTTTACCGGCGAAAACGCACACCACGGCTCTTTCTGAGAAAAAGCAAGCACGGAGGACGAGAATCGCTTTTGCCCTGCGTAGCGTTCCGGGCAGCGGGTAGAACCAGGCAGAGAATTCCCGGCTAGCAGCTTCCCTGTGGCCGGGAAGTGCAAACGTACACGTTTTCGGCCGAAAACGCGTTTTCCGGCGAAAACGCACACCACGGCTCTTTCTGAGAAAAAGCAAGCACGGAGGACGAGAATCGCTTTTGCCCTGCGTAGCGTTCCGGGCAGCGGGTAGAACCAGGCAGAGAATTCCCGGCTAGCAGCTTCCCTGTGGCCGGGAAGTGCAAACGTACACGTTTTCGGCCGAAAACGCGTTTTCCGGCGAAAACGCACACCACGGCTCTTTCTGAGAAAAAGCAAGCACGGAGGACGAGAATCGCTTTTGCCCTGCGTAGCGTTCCGGGCAGCGGGTAGAACCAGGCAGAGAATTCCCGGCTAGCAGCTTCCCTGTGGCCGGGAAGTGCAAACGTACACGTTTTCGGCCGAAAACGCGTTTTCCGGCGAAAACGCACACCACGGCTCTTTCTGAGAAAAAGCAAGCACGGAGGACGAGAATCGCTTTTGCCCTGCGTAGCGTTCCGGGCAGCGGGTAGAACCAGGCAGAAAATTCCCGGCTAGCAGCTTCCCTGTGGCCGGGAAGTGCAAACGTACACGTTTTCGGCCGAAAACGCGTTTTCCGGCGAAAACGCACACCACGGCTCTTTCTGAGAAAAAGCAAGCACGGAGGACGAGAATCGCTTTTGCCCTGCGTAGCGTTCCGGGCAGCGGGTAGAACCAGGCAGAGAATTCCCGGCTAGCAGCTTCCCTGTGGCGGGGAAGTGCAAACGTACACGTTTTCGGCCGAAAACGCGTTTTCCGGCGAAAACGCACACCACGGCTCTTTCTGAGAAAAAGCAAGCACGGAGGACGAGAATCGCTTTTGCCCTGCGTAGCGTTCTGAGAAGCGGGTAGAAATAGGCAGCGAATTGCCGGCTAGCAGCTTCCCTGTGGCCGGGAAGTGCAAACGTACACGTTTTCGGCCGAAAACGCGTTTTCCGGCGAAAAAGCACACCATGGCTCTTTCTGAGAAAAAGCAAGCACGGAGGACGAGAATCGCTTTTGCCCTGCGTAGCGTTCCGGGCAGCGGGTAGAACCAGGCAGAGAATTCCCGTCTAGCAGCTTCCCTGTGGCGGGGAAGTGCAAACGTACACGTTTTCGGCCGAAAACGCGTTTTCCGGCGAAAACGCACACCACGGCTCTTTCTGAGAAAAAGCAAGCACGGAGGAAGAGAATCGCTTTTGCCTTGCGTAGCGTTCCGGGCAGCGGGTAGAACCAGGCAGAGAATTCCCGGCTAGCAGCTTCCCTGTGGCCGGGAAGTGCAAACGTACACGTTTTCGGCCGAAAAGGCGTTTTCCGGCGAAAACGCACACCACGGCTCTTTCTGAGAAAAAGCAAGCACGGAGGACGAGAATCGTTTTTGACCTGCGTAGCGTTCCTGGCAGCGGGTAGAACCAGGCAGAGAATTCCCGTCTAGCAGCTTCCCTGTGGCCGGGAAGTGCAAACGTACACGTTTTCGGCCGAAAACGCTTTTTCTGGCGAAAAAGCACACCATGGCTCTTTCTGAGAAAAAGCAAGCACGGAGGACGAGAATCGCTTTTGCCCTGGGTAGTGTTCCGGGCAGCGGGTAGAACCAGGCAGAGAATTCCCGGCTAGCAGCTTCCCTGTGGCCGGGAAGTGCAAACGTACAGGTTTTCGGCCGAAAACGCGTTTTCCGGCGAAAACGCACACCACGGCTCTTTCTGAGAAAAAGCAAGCACGGAGGACGAGAATCGCTTTTGCCCTGCGTAGCGTTCCGGGCAGCGGGTAGAACCAGGCAGAGAATTCCCAGCTAGCAGCTTCCCTGTGGCCGGGAAGTGCAAACGTACACGTTTTCGGCCGAAAACGCGTTTTCCGGCGAAAACGCACACCACGGCTCTTTCTGAGAAAAAGCAAGCACGGAGGACGAGAATCGCTTTTGCCCTGCCAAGCGTTCCGGGCAGCGGGTAGAACCAGGCAGAGAATTCCCGGCTAGCAGCTGCCCTGTGGCCGGGAAGTGCAAACGTACACGTTTTCGGCCGAAAACGCGTTTTCCCGCGAAAACGCACACCACGGCTCTTTCTGAGAAAAAGCAAGCACGGAGGACGAGAATCGCTTTTGCCCTGCGTAGCGTTCCGGGCAGCGGGTAGAACGAGGCAGAGAATTCCCGGCTAGCAGCTTCCCTGTGGCCGGGAAGTGCAAAACGTACACGTTTTCGGCCGAAAACGCGTTTTCCGGCGAAAACGCACACCACGGCTCTTTCTGAGAAAAAGCAAGCACGGAGGACGAGAATCGCTTTTGCCCTGCGTAGCGTTCTGAGCAGCGGGTAGAACCAGGCAGAGAATTCCCGGCTAGCAGCTTCCCTGTGGCGGGGAAGTGCAAACGTACACGTTTTCGGCCGAAAAAGCGTTTTCTGGCGAAAAAGCACACCATGGCTCTTTCTGAGAAAAAGCAAGCACGGAGGACGAAAATCGCTTTTGCCCTGCGTAGCGTTCCGGGCAGCGGGTAGAACCAGGCAGAGAATTCCCGGCTAGCAGCTTCCCTGTGGCCGGGAAGTGCAAACGTACAAGTTTTCGGCCGAAAACGCGTTTTCCGGCGAAAACGCACACCACGGCTCTTTCTGAGAAAAAGCAAGCACGGAGGACGAGAATCGCTTTTGCCCTGCGTAGCGTTCCGGGCAGCGGGTAGAACCAGGCAGAGAATTCCCGGCTAGCAGCTTCCCTGTGGCCGGGAAGTGCAAACGTACACGTTTTCGGCCGAAAACGCGTTTTCCGGCGAAAACGCACACCACGGCTCTTTCTGAGAAAAAGCAAGCACGGAGGACGAGAATCGCTTTTGCCCTGCGTAGCGTTCCGGGCAGCGGGTAGAACGAGGCAGAGAATTCCCGGCTAGCAGCTTCCCTGTGGCCGGGAAGTGCAAACGTACACGTTTTCGGCCGAAAACGCATTTTCCCGCGAAAACGCACACCACGGCTCTTTCTGAGAAAAAGCAAGCACGGAGGACGAGAATCGCTTTTGCCCTGCGTAGCGTTCCGGGCAGCGGGTAGAACCAGGCAGAGAATTCCCGGCTAGCAGCTTCCCTGTGGCGGGGAAGTGCAAACGTACACGTTTTCGGCCGAAAACGCGTTTTCCGGCGAAAACGCACACCACGGCTCTTTCTGAGAAAAAGCAAGCACGGAGGACGAGAATCGCTTTTGCCCTGCGTAGCGTTCTGAGCAGCGGGTAGAAATAGGCAGCGAATTGCCGGCTAGCAGCTTCCCTGTGGCCGGGAAGTGCAAACGTACACGTTTTCGGCCGAAAACGCGTTTTCCGGCGAAAACGCACACCACGGCTCTTTCTGAGAAAAAGCAAGCACGGAGGACGAGAATCGCTTTTGCCCTGCGTAGCGTTCCGGGCAGGGGGTAGAACCAGGCAGAGAATTCCCGTCTAGCAGCTTCCCTGTGGCGGGGAAGTGCAAACGTACACGTTTTCGGCCGAAAACGCGTTTTCCGGCGAAAACGCACACCACGGCTCTTTCTGAGAAAAAGCAAGCACGGAGGACGAGAATCGCTTTTGCCCTGCGTAGCGTTCTGAGCAGCGGGTAGAAATAGGCATCGAATTGCCGGCTAGCAGCTTCCCTGTGGCCGGGAAGTGCAAACGTACACGTTTTCGGCCGAAAACGCGTTTTCCGGCGAAAAAGCACACCATGGCTCTTTCTGAGAAAAAGCAAGCACGGAGGACGAGAATCGTTTTTGCCCTGCGTAGCGTTCCTGGCAGCGGGTAGAACCAGGCAGAGAATTCCCGTCTAGCAGCTTCCCTGTGGCGGGGAAGTGCAAACGTACACGTTTTCAGCCGAAAACGCTTTTTCTTCCGAAAAAGCACACCATGGCTCTTTCTGAGAAAAAGCAAGCACGGAGGACGAGAATCGCTTTTGCCCTGCGTAGTGTTCCGGGCAGCGGGTAGAACCAGGCAGAGAATTCCCGGCTAGCAGCTTCCCTGTGGCCGGGAAGTGCAAACGTACAAGTTTTCGGCCGAAAACGCGTTTTCCGGCGAAAACGCACACCACGGCTCTTTCTGAGAAAAAGCAAGCACGGAGGACGAGAATCGCTTTTGCCCTGCGTAGCGTTCCGGGCAGCGGGTAGAACCAGGCAGAGAATTCCCGGCTAGCAGCTTCCCTGTGGCCGGGAAGTGCAAACGTACACGTTTTCGGCCGAAAACGCGTTTTCCGGCGAAAACGCACACCACGGCTCTTTCTGAGAAAAAGCAAGCACGGAGGACGAGAATCGCTTTTGCCCTGCGTAGCGTTCCGGGCAGCGGGTAGAACGAGGCAGAGAATTCCCGGCTAGCAGCTTCCCTGTGGCCGGGAAGTGCAAACGTACACGTTTTCGGCCGAAAACGCGTTTTCCCGCGAAAACGCACACCACGGCTCTTTCTGAGAAAAAGCAAGCACGGAGGACGAGAATCGCTTTTGCCCTGCGTAGCGTTCCGGGCAGCGGGTAGAACCAGGCAGAGAATTCCCGGCTAGCAGCTTCCCTGTGGCGGGGAAGTGCAAACGTACACGTTTTCGGCCGAAAACGCGTTTTCCGGCGAAAACGCACACCACGGCTCTTTCTGAGAAAAAGCAAGCACGGAGGACGAGAATCGCTTTTGCCCTGCGTAGCGTTCTGAGCAGCGGGTAGAAATAGGCAGCGAATTGCCGGCTAGCAGCTTCCCTGTGGCCGGGAAGTGCAAACGTACACGTTTTCGGCCGAAAACGCGTTTTGCGGCGAAAACGCACACCACGGCTCTTTCTGAGAAAAAGCAAGCACGGAGGACGAGAATCGCTTTTGCCCTGCGTAGCGTTCCGGGCAGGGGGTAGAACCAGGCAGAGAATTCCCGTCTAGCAGCTTCCCTGTGGCGGGGAAGTGCAAACGTACACGTTTTCGGCCGAAAACGCGTTTTCCGGCGAAAACGCACACCACGGCTCTTTCTGAGAAAAAGCAAGCACGGAGGACGAGAATCGCTTTTGCCCTGCGTAGCGTTCTGAGCAGCGGGTAGAAATAGGCAGCGAATTGCCGGCTAGCAGCTTCCCTGTGGCCGGGAAGTGCAAACGTACACGTTTTTGGCCGAAAACGCGTTTTCCGGCGAAAAAGCACACCATGGCTCTTTCTGAGAAAAAGCAAGCACGGAGGACGAGAATCGTTTTTGCCCTGCGTAGCGTTCCTGGCAGCGGGTAGAACCAGGCAGAGAATTCCCGTCTAGCAGCTTCCCTGTGGCGGGGAAGTGCAAACGTACACGTTTTCAGCCGAAAACGCTTTTTCTTGCGAAAAAGCACACCATGGCTCTTTCTGAGAAAAAGCAAGCACGGAGGACGAGAATCGCTTTTGCCCTGCGTAGTGTTCCGGGCAGCGGGTAGAACCAGGCAGAGAATTCCCGTCTAGCAGCTTCCCTGTGGCCGGGAAGTGCAAACGTACAAGTTTTCGGCCGAAAACGCGTTTTCCGGCGAAAACGCACACCACGGCTCTTTCTGAGAAAAAGCAAGCACGGAGGACGAGAATCGCTTTTGCCCTGCGTAGCGTTCCGGGCAGCGGGTAGAACCAGGCAGAGAATTCCCGGCTAGCAGCTTCCCTGTGGCCGGGAAGTGCAAACGTACACGTTTTCGCCGAAAACACTTTTACCGGCGAAAACGCACACCACGGCTCTTTCTGAGAAAAAGCAAGCACGGAGGACGAGAATCGCTTTTGCCCTGCGTAGCGTTCCGGGCAGCGGGTAGAACCAGGCAGAGAATTCCCGGCTAGCAGCTTCCCTGTGGCCGGGAAGTGCAAACGTACACGTTTTCGGCCGAAAACGCGTTTTCCGGCGAAAACGCACACCACGGCTCTTTCTGAGAAAAAGCAAGCACGGAGGACGAGAATCGCTTTTGCCCTGCGTAGCGTTCCGGGCAGCGGGTAGAACCAGGCAGAGAATTCCCGGCTAGCAGCTTCCCTGTGGCCGGGAAGTGCAAACGTACACGTTTTCGGCCGAAAACGCGTTTTCCGGCGAAAACGCACACCACGGCTCTTTCTGAGAAAAAGCAAGCACGGAGGACGAGAATCGCTTTTGCCCTGCGTAGCGTTCCGGGCAGCGGGTAGAACCAGGCAGAGAATTCCCGGCTAGCAGCTTCCCTGTGGCGGGGAAGTGCAAACGTACACGTTTTCGGCCGAAAACGCGTTTTCCGGCGAAAAAGCACACCATGGCTCTTTCTGAGAAAAAGCAAGCACGGAGGACGAGAATCGCTTTTGCCCTGCGTAGCGTTCCGGGCAGCGGGTAGAACCAGGCAGAGAATTCCCGTCTAGCAGCTTCCCTGTGGCCGGGAAGTGCAAACGTACACGTTTTCGGCCGAAAACGCGTTTTCCGGCGAAAACGCACACCACGGCTCTTTCTGAGAAAAAGCAAGCACGGAGGACGAGAATCGCTTTTGCCCTGCGTAGCGTTCCGGGCAGCGGGTAGAACCAGGCAGCGAATTGCCGGCTAGCAGCTTCCCTGTGGCCGGGAAGTGCAAACGTACACGTTTTCGGCCGAAAACGCGTTTTCCGGCGAAAACGCACACCACGGCTCTTTCTGAGAAAAAGCAAGCACGGAGGACGAGAATCGCTTTTGCCCTGCGTAGCGTTCCGGGCAGCGGGTAGAACCAGGCAGAGAATTCCCGGCTAGCAGCTGCCCTGTGGCCGGGAAGTGCAAACGTACACGTTTTCGGCCGAAAACGCGTTTTCCCGCGAAAACGCACACCACGGCTCTTTCTGAGAAAAAGCAAGCACGGAGGACGAGAATCGCTTTTGCCCTGCGTAGCGTTCTGGGCAGCGGGTAGAACCAGGCAGAGAATTCCCGGCTAGCAGCTTCCCTGTGGCGGGGAAGTGCAAACGTACACGTTTTCGGCCGAAAACGCGTTTTCCGGCGAAAACGCACACCACGGCTCTTTCTGAGAAAAAGCAAGCACGGAGGACGAGAGTCGCTTTTGCCCTGCCAAGCGTTCCGGGCAGCGGGTAGAACCAGGCAGAGAATTCCCGGCTAGCAGCTGCCCTGTGGCCGGGAAGTGCAAACGTACACGTTTTCGGCCGAAAACGCGTTTTCCCGAGAAAACGCACACCACGGGTCTTTCTGAGAAAAAGCAAGCACGGAGGACGAGAATCGCTTTTGCCCTGCGTAGCGTTCCGGGCAGCGGGTAGAACGAGGCAGAGAATTCCCGGCTAGCAGCTTCCCTGTGGCCGGGAAGTGCAAACGTACACGTTTTCGGCCGAAAACGCGTTTTCCCGCGAAAACGCACACCACGGCTCTTTCTGAGAAAAAGCAAGCACGGAGGACGAGAATCGCTTTTGCCCTGCGTAGCGTTCCGGGCAGCGGGTAGAACCAGGCAGAGAATTCCCGTCTAGCAGCTTCCCTGTGGCCGGGAAGTGCGAACGTACACGTTTTCGCCGAAAACACGTTTTCCGGCGAAAACGCACACCACGGCTCTTTCTGAGAAAAAGCAAGCACGGAGGACGAGAATCGCTTTTGCCCTGCGTAGCGTTCCGGGCAGCGGGTAGAACCAGGCAGAGAATTCCCGGCTAGCAGCTTCCCTGTGGCCGGGAAGTGCAAACGTACACGTTTTCGGCCGCAAACGCGTTTTGCGGCGAAAACGCACACCACGGCTCTTTCTGAGAAAAAGCAAGCACGGAGGACGAGAATCGCTTTTGCCCTGCGTAGCGTTCCGGGCAGCGGGTAGAACCAGGCAGAAAATTCGCGGCTAGCAGCTTCCCTGTGGCCGGGAAGTGCAAACGTACACGTTTTCGGCCGAAAACGCGTTTTCCCGCGAAAACGCACACCACGGCTCTTTCTGAGAAAAAGCAAGCACGGAGGACGAGAATCGCTTTTGCCCTGCGTAGCGTTCCGGGCAGCGGGTACAACCAGGCAGAGAATTCCCGGCTAGCAGCTTCCCTGTGGCGGGGAAGTGCAAACGTACACGTTTTCGGCCGAAAACGCGTTTTCCGGCGAAAACGCACACCACGGCTCTTTCTGAGAAAAAGCAAGCACGGAGGACGAGAATCGCTTTTGCCCTGCGTAGCGTTCTGAGCAGCGGGTAGAAATAGGCATCGAATTGCCGGCTAGCAGCTTCCCTGTGGCCGGGAAGTGCAAACGTACACGTTTTCGGCCGAAAACGCGTTTTCCGGCGAAAAAGCACACCATGGCTCTTTCTGAGAAAAAGCAAGCACGGAGGACGAGAATCGCTTTTGCCCTGCGTAGCGTTCCGGGCAGCGGGTAGAACCAGGCAGAGAATTCCCGTCTAGCAGCTTCCCTGTGGCGGGGAAGTGCAAACGTACACGTTTTCGGCCGAAAACGCGTTTTCCGGCGAAAACGCACACCACGGCTCTTTCTGAGAAAAAGCAAGCACGGAGGAAGAGAATCGCTTTTGCCCTGCGTAGCGTTCCGGGCAGCGGGTAGAACCAGGCAGAGAATTCCCGGCTAGCAGCTTCCCTGTGGCCGGGAAGTGCAAACGTACACGTTTTCGGCCGAAAAGGCGTTTTCCGGCGAAAACGCACACCACGGCTCTTTCTGAGAAAAAGCAAGCACGGAGGACGAGAATCGTTTTTGCCCTGCGTAGCGTTCCTGGCAGCGGGTAGAACCAGGCAGAGAATTCCCGTCTAGCAGCTTCCCTGTGGCCGGGAAGTGCAAACGTACACGTTTTCGGCCGAAAACGCTTTTTCTGGCGAAAAAGCACACCATGGCTCTTTCTGAGAAAAAGCAAGCACGGAGGACGAGAATCGCTTTTGCCCTGCGTAGTGTTCCGGGCAGCGGGTAGAACCAGGCAGAGAATTCCCGGCTAGCAGCTTCCCTGTGGCCGGGAAGTGCAAACGTACAGGTTTTCGGCCGAAAACGCGTTTTCCGGCGAAAACGCACACCACGGCTCTTTCTGAGAAAAAGCAAGCACGGAGGACGAGAATCGCTTTTGCCCTGCGTAGCGTTCCGGGCAGCGGGTAGAACCAGGCAGAGAATTCCCAGCTAGCAGATTCCCTGTGGCCGGGAGGTGCAAACGTACACGTTTTCGGCCGAAAACGCGTTTTCCGGCGAAAACGCACACCACGGCTCTTTCTGAGAAAAAGCAAGCACGAAGGACGAGAATCGCTTTTGCCCTGCCAAGCGTTCCGGGCAGCGGGTAGAACCAGGCAGAGAATTCCCGGCTAGCAGCTGCCCTGTGGCCGGGAAGTGCAAACGTACACGTTTTCGGCCGAAAACGCGTTTTCCCGCGAAAACGCACACCACGGCTCTTTCTGAGAAAAAGCAAGCACGGAGGACGAGAATCGCTTTTGCCCTGCGTAGCGTTCCGGGCAGCGGGTAGAACGAGGCAGAGAATTCCCGGCTAGCAGCTTCCCTGTGGCCGGGAAGTGCAAACGTACACGTTTTCGGCCGAAAACGCGTTTTCCGGCGAAAACGCACACCACGGCTCTTTCTGAGAAAAAGCAAGCACGGAGGACGAGAATCGCTTTTGCCATGCGTAGCGTTCTGAGCAGCGGGTAGAACCAGGCAGAGAATTCCCGGCTAGCAGCTTCCCTGTGGCGGGGAAGTGCAAACGTACACGTTTTCGGCCGAAAAAGCGTTTTCTGGCGAAAAAGCACACCATGGCTCTTTCTGAGAAAAAGCAAGCACGGAGGACGAGAATCGCTTTTGCCCTGCGTAGTGTTCCGGGCAGCGGGTAGAACCAGGCAGAGAATTCCCGGCTAGCAGCTTCCCTGTGGCCGGGAAGTGCAAACGTACACGTTTTCGGCCGAAAACGCGTTTTCCCGCGAAAACGCACACCACGGCTCTTTCTGAGAAAAAGCAAGCACGGAGGACGAGAATCGCTTTTGCCCTGCGTAGCGTTCCGGGCAGCGGGTAGAACCAGGCAGAGAATTCCCGGCTAGCAGCTTCCCTGTGGCCGGGAAGTGCAAACGTACACGTTTTCGGCCGAAAACGCGTTTTCCGGCGAAAACGCACACCACGGCTCTTTCTGAGAAAAAGCAAGCACGGAGGACGAGAATCGCTTTTGCCCTGCGTAGCGTTCCGGGCAGCGGGTAGAACCAGGCAGAGAATTCCCAGCTAGCAGATTCCCTGTGGCCGGGAGGTGCAAACGTACACGTTTTCGGCCGAAAACGCGTTTTCCGGCGAAAACGCACACCACGGCTCTTTCTGAGAAAAAGCAAGCACGAAGGACGAGAATCGCTTTTGCCCTGCCAAGCGTTCCGGGCAGCGGGTAGAACCAGGCAGAGAATTCCCGGCTAGCAGCTGCCCTGTGGCCGGGAAGTGCAAACGTACACGTTTTCGGCCGAAAACGCGTTTTCCCGCGAAAACGCACACCACGGCTCTTTCTGAGAAAAAGCAAGCACGGAGGACGAGAATCGCTTTTGCCCTGCGTAGCGTTCCGGGCAGCGGGTAGAACGAGGCAGAGAATTCCCGGCTAGCAGCTTCCCTGTGGCCGGGAAGTGCAAACGTACACGTTTTCGGCCGAAAACGCGTTTTCCGGCGAAAACGCACACCACGGCTCTTTCTGAGAAAAAGCAAGCACGGAGGACGAGAATCGCTTTTGCCATGCGTAGCGTTCTGAGCAGCGGGTAGAACCAGGCAGAGAATTCCCGGCTAGCAGCTTCCCTGTGGCGGGGAAGTGCAAACGTACACGTTTTCGGCCGAAAACGCGTTTTCCGGCGAAAACGCACACCACGGCTCTTTCTGAGAAAAAGCAAGCACGGAGGACGAGAATCGCTTTTGCCCTGCGTAGCGTTCCGGGCAGCGGGTAGAACGAGGCAGAGAATTCCCGGCTAGCAGCTTCCCTGTGGCCGGGAAGTGCAAACGTACACGTTTTCGCCGAAAACACGTTTTCCGGCGAAAACGCACACCACGGCTCTTTCTGAGAAAAAGCAAGCACGGAGGACGAGAATCGCTTTTGCCCTGCGTAGCGTTCCGGGCAGCGGGTAGAACCAGGCAGAGAATTCCCGGCTAGCAGCTTCCCTGTGGCGGGGAAGTGCAAACGTAAACGTTTTCGGCCGAAAACGCGTTTACCGGCGAAAACGCACACCACGGCTCTTTCTGAGAAAAAGCAAGCACGGAGGACGAGAATCGCTTTTGCCCTGCGTAGCGTTCCGGGCAGCGGGTAGAACCAGGCAGAGAATTCCCGGCTAGCAGCTTCCCTGTGGCCGGGAAGTGCAAACGTACACGTTTTCGCCGAAAACACGTTTTCCGGCGAAAACGCACACCACGGCTCTTTCTGAGAAAAAGCAAGCACGGAGGACGAGAATCGCTTTTGCCCTGCGTAGCGTTCCGGGCAGCGGGTAGAACCAGGCAGAGAATTCCCGGCTAGCAGCTTCCCTGTGGCGGGGAAGTGCAAACGTACAGGTTTTCGGCCGAAAACGCGTTTTCCGGCGAAAACGCACACCACGGCTCTTTCTGAGAAAAAGCAAGCACGGAGGACGAGAATCGCTTTTGCCCTGCGTAGCGTTCCGGGCAGCGGGTAGAACCAGGCAGAGAATTCCCAGCTAGCAGATTCCCTGTGGCCGGGAGGTGCAAACGTACACGTTTTCGGCCGAAAACGCGTTTTCCGGCGAAAACGCACACCACGGCTCTTTCTGAGAAAAAGCAAGCACGAAGGACGAGAATCGCTTTTGCCCTGCCAAGCGTTCCGGGCAGCGGGTAGAACCAGGCAGAGAATTCCCGGCTAGCAGCTGCCCTGTGGCCGGGAAGTGCAAACGTACACGTTTTCGGCCGAAAACGCGTTTTCCCGCGAAAACGCACACCACGGCTCTTTCTGAGAAAAAGCAAGCACGGAGGACGAGAATCGCTTTTGCCCTGCGTAGCGTTCCGGGCAGCGGGTAGAACGAGGCAGAGAATTCCCGGCTAGCAGCTTCCCTGTGGCCGGGAAGTGCAAACGTACACGTTTTCGGCCGAAAACGCGTTTTCCGGCGAAAACGCACACCACGGCTCTTTCTGAGAAAAAGCAAGCACGGAGGACGAGAATCGCTTTTGCCATGCGTAGCGTTCTGAGCAGCGGGTAGAACCAGGCAGAGAATTCCCGGCTAGCAGCTTCCCTGTGGCGGGGAAGTGCAAACGTACACGTTTTCGGCCGAAAACGCGTTTTCCCGCGAAAACGCACACCACGGCTCTTTCTGAGAAAAAGCAAGCACGGAGGACGAGAATCGCTTTTGCCCTGCGTAGCGTTCCGGGCAGCGGGTAGAACCAGGCAGAGAATTCCCGGCTAGCAGCTTCCCTGTGGCCGGGAAGTGCAAACGTACACGTTTTCGGCCGAAAACGCGTTTTCCCGCGAAAACGCACACCACGGCTCTTTCTGAGAAAAAGCAAGCACGGAGGACGAGAATCGCTTTTGCCCTGCGTAGCGTTCCGGGCAGCGGGTAGAACGAGGCAGAGAATTCCCGGCTAGCAGCTTCCCTGTGGCCGGGAAGTGCAAACGTACACGTTTTCGCCGAAAACACGTTTTCCGGCGAAAACGCACACCACGGCTCTTTCTGAGAAAAAGCAAGCACGGAGGACGAGAATCGCTTTTGCCCTGCGTAGCGTTCCGGGCAGCGGGTAGAACCAGGCAGAGAATTCCCGGCTAGCAGCTTCCCTGTGGCGGGGAAGTGCAAACGTAAACGTTTTCGGCCGAAAACGCGTTTACCGGCGAAAACGCACACCACGGCTCTTTCTGAGAAAAAGCAAGCACGGAGGACGAGAATCGCTTTTGCCCTGCGTAGCGTTCCGGGCAGCGGGTAGAACCAGGCAGAGAATTCCCGGCTAGCAGCTTCCCTGTGGCGGGGAAGTGCAAACGTACACGTTTTCGGCCGAAAACGCGTTTTCTTGCGAAAACGCACACCACGGCTCTTTCTGAGAAAAAGCAAGCACGGAGGACGAGAATCGCTTTTGCCCTGCGTAGTGTTCCGGGCAGCGGGTAGAACCAGGCAGAGAATTCCCGGCTAGCAGCTTCCCTGTGGCCGGGAAGTGCAAACGTACACGTTTTCGCCCAAAACGCGTTTTCCGGCGAAAACGCACACCACGGCTCTTTCTGAGAAAAAGCAAGCACGGAGGACGAGAATCGCTTTTGCCCTGCGTAGCGTTCCGGGCAGCGGGTAGAACCAGGCAGAGAATTCCCGGCTAGCAGCTTCCCTGTGGCCGGGAAGTGCAAACGTACACGTTTTCGGCCGAAAACGCGTTTTCCGGCGAAAACGCACACCACGGCTCTTTCTGAGAAAAAGCAAGCACGGAGGACGAGAATCGCTTTTGCCCTGCGTAGCGTTCCGGGCAGCGGGTAGAACCAGGCAGAGAATTCCCAGCTAGCAGATTCCCTGTGGCCGGGAGGTGCAAACGTACACGTTTTCGGCCGAAAACGCGTTTTCCGGCGAAAACGCACACCACGGCTCTTTCTGAGAAAAAGCAAGCACGAAGGACGAGAATCGCTTTTGCCCTGCCAAGCGTTCCGGGCAGCGGGTAGAACCAGGCAGAGAATTCCCGGCTAGCAGCTGCCCTGTGGCCGGGAAGTGCAAACGTACACGTTTTCGGCCGAAAACGCGTTTTCCCGCGAAAACGCACACCACGGCTCTTTCTGAGAAAAAGCAAGCACGGAGGACGAGAATCGCTTTTGCCCTGCGTAGCGTTCCGGGCAGCGGGTAGAACGAGGCAGAGAATTCCCGGCTAGCAGCTTCCCTGTGGCCGGGAAGTGCAAACGTACACGTTTTCGGCCGAAAACGCGTTTTCCGGCGAAAACGCACACCACGGCTCTTTCTGAGAAAAAGCAAGCACGGAGGACGAGAATCGCTTTTGCCATGCGTAGCGTTCTGAGCAGCGGGTAGAACCAGGCAGAGAATTCCCGGCTAGCAGCTTCCCTGTGGCGGGGAAGTGCAAACGTACACGTTTTCGGCCGAAAACGCGTTTTCCCGCGAAAACGCACACCACGGCTCTTTCTGAGAAAAAGCAAGCACGGAGGACGAGAATCGCTTTTGCCCTGCGTAGCGTTCCGGGCAGCGGGTAGAACCAGGCAGAGAATTCCCGGCTAGCAGCTTCCCTGTGGCCGGGAAGTGCAAACGTACACGTTTTCGGCCGAAAACGCGTTTTCCCGCGAAAACGCACACCACGGCTCTTTCTGAGAAAAAGCAAGCACGGAGGACGAGAATCGCTTTTGCCCTGCGTAGCGTTCCGGGCAGCGGGTAGAACGAGGCAGAGAATTCCCGGCTAGCAGCTTCCCTGTGGCCGGGAAGTGCAAACGTACACGTTTTCGCCGAAAACACGTTTTCCGGCGAAAACGCACACCACGGCTCTTTCTGAGAAAAAGCAAGCACGGAGGACGAGAATCGCTTTTGCCCTGCGTAGCGTTCCGGGCAGCGGGTAGAACCAGGCAGAGAATTCCCGGCTAGCAGCTTCCCTGTGGCGGGGAAGTGCAAACGTAAACGTTTTCGGCCGAAAACGCGTTTACCGGCGAAAACGCACACCACGGCTCTTTCTGAGAAAAAGCAAGCACGGAGGACGAGAATCGCTTTTGCCCTGCGTAGCGTTCCGGGCAGCGGGTAGAACCAGGCAGAGAATTCCCGGCTAGCAGCTTCCCTGTGGCGGGGAAGTGCAAACGTACACGTTTTCGGCCGAAAACGCGTTTTCTTGCGAAAACGCACACCACGGCTCTTTCTGAGAAAAAGCAAGCACGGAGGACGAGAATCGCTTTTGCCCTGCGTAGTGTTCCGGGCAGCGGGTAGAACCAGGCAGAGAATTCCCGGCTAGCAGCTTCCCTGTGGCCGGGAAGTGCAAACGTACACGTTTTCGCCCAAAACGCGTTTTCCGGCGAAAACGCACACCACGGCTCTTTCTGAGAAAAAGCAAGCACGGAGGACGAGAATCGCTTTTGCCCTGCGTAGCGTTCCGGGCAGCGGGTAGAACCAGGCAGAGAATTCCCGGCTAGCAGCTTCCCTGTGGCCGGGAAGTGCAAACGTACACGTTTTCGGCCGAAAACGCGTTTACCGGCGAAAACGCACACCACGGCTCTTTCTGAGAAAAAGCAAGCACGGAGGACGAGAATCGCTTTTGCCCTGCGTAGCGTTCCGGGCAGCGGGTAGAACCAGGCAGAGAATTCCCGGCTAGCAGCTTCCCTGTGGCCGGGAAGTGCAAACGTACACGTTTTCGGCCGAAAACGCTTTTTCTGGCGAAAAAGCACACCATGGCTCTTTCTGAGAAAAAGCAAGCACGGAGGACGAGAATCGCTTTTGCCCTGCGTAGTGTTCCGGGCAGCGGGTAGAACCAGGCAGAGAATTGCCGGCTAGCAGCTTCCCTGTGGCCGGGAAGTGCAAACGTACACGTTTTCGGCCGAAAACGCGTTTTCCGGCGAAAACGCACACCACGGCTCTTTCTGAGAAAAAGCAAGCACGGAGGACGAGAATCGCTTTTGCCCTGCGTAGCGTTCCGGGCAGCGGGTAGAACCAGGCAGAGAATTCCCAGCTAGCAGATTCCCTGTGGCCGGGAGGTGCAAACGTACACGTTTTCGGCCGAAAACGCGTTTTCCGGCGAAAACGCACACCACGGCTCTTTCTGAGAAAAAGCAAGCACGAAGGACGAGAATCGCTTTTGCCCTGCCAAGCGTTCCGGGCAGCGGGTAGAACCAGGCAGAGAATTCCCGGCTAGCAGCTGCCCTGTGGCCGGGAAGTGCAAACGTACACGTTTTCGGCCGAAAACGCGTTTTCCCGCGAAAACGCACACCACGGCTCTTTCTGAGAAAAAGCAAGCACGGAGGACGAGAATCGCTTTTGCCCTGCGTAGCGTTCCGGGCAGCGGGTAGAACGAGGCAGAGAATTCCCGGCTAGCAGCTTCCCTGTGGCCGGGAAGTGCAAACGTACACGTTTTCGGCCGAAAACGCGTTTTCCGGCGAAAACGCACACCACGGCTCTTTCTGAGAAAAAGCAAGCACGGAGGACGAGAATCGCTTTTGCCATGCGTAGCGTTCTGAGCAGCGGGTAGAACCAGGCAGAGAATTCCCGGCTAGCAGCTTCCCTGTGGCGGGGAAGTGCAAACGTACACGTTTTCGGCCGAAAAAGCGTTTTCTGGCGAAAAAGCACACCATGGCTCTTTCTGAGAAAAAGCAAGCACGGAGGACGAGAATCGCTTTTGCCCTGCGTAGTGTTCCGGGCAGCGGGTAGAACCAGGCAGAGAATTCCCGGCTAGCAGCTTCCCTGTGGCCGGGAAGTGCAAACGTACACGTTTTCGGCCGAAAACGCGTTTTCCCGCGAAAACGCACACCACGGCTCTTTCTGAGAAAAAGCAAGCACGGAGGACGAGAATCGCTTTTGCCCTGCGTAGCGTTCCGGGCAGCGGGTAGAACCAGGCAGAGAATTCCCGGCTAGCAGCTTCCCTGTGGCCGGGAAGTGCAAACGTACACGTTTTCGGCCGAAAACGCGTTTTCCCGCGAAAACGCACACCACGGCTCTTTCTGAGAAAAAGCAAGCACGGAGGACGAGAATCGCTTTTGCCCTGCGTAGCGTTCCGGGCAGCGGGTAGAACGAGGCAGAGAATTCCCGGCTAGCAGCTTCCCTGTGGCCGGGAAGTGCAAACGTACACGTTTTCGCCGAAAACACGTTTTCCGGCGAAAACGCACACCACGGCTCTTTCTGAGAAAAAGCAAGCACGGAGGACGAGAATCGCTTTTGCCCTGCGTAGCGTTCCGGGCAGCGGGTAGAACCAGGCAGAGAATTCCCGGCTAGCAGCTTCCCTGTGGCGGGGAAGTGCAAACGTAAACGTTTTCGGCCGAAAACGCGTTTACCGGCGAAAACGCACACCACGGCTCTTTCTGAGAAAAAGCAAGCACGGAGGACGAGAATCGCTTTTGCCCTGCGTAGCGTTCCGGGCAGCGGGTAGAACCAGGCAGAGAATTCCCGGCTAGCAGCTTCCCTGTGGCCGGGAAGTGCAAACGTACACGTTTTCGCCGAAAACACGTTTTCCGGCGAAAACGCACACCACGGCTCTTTCTGAGAAAAAGCAAGCACGGAGGACGAGAATCGCTTTTGCCCTGCGTAGCGTTCCGGGCAGCGGGTAGAACCAGGCAGAGAATTCCCGGCTAGCAGCTTCCCTGTGGCGGGGAAGTGCAAACGTAAACGTTTTCGGCCGAAAACGCGTTTACCGGCGAAAACGCACACCACGGCTCTT
The DNA here is from genome assembly GCF_965140245.1 of Athene noctua. Taxonomy (NCBI): domain Eukaryota; kingdom Metazoa; phylum Chordata; class Aves; order Strigiformes; family Strigidae; genus Athene; species Athene noctua. Next base: position 704,494 of record NW_027437553.1, on the reverse strand, counting down.
TCTGAGAAAAAGCAAGCACGGAGGACGAGAATCGCTTTTGCCCTGCGTAGCGTTCCGGGCAGCGGGTAGAACCAGGCAGAGAATTCCCGGCTAGCAGCTTCCCTGTGGCGGGGAAGTGCAAACGTAAACGTTTTCGGCCGAAAACGCGTTTTCCGGCGAAAAAGCACACCATGGCTCTTTCTGAGAAAAAGCAAGCACGGAGGACGAGAATCGCTTTTGCCCTGCGTAGCGTTCCGGGCAGCGGGTAGAACCAGGCAGAGAATTCCCGTCTAGCAGCTTCCCTGTGGCGGGGAAGTGCAAACGTACACGTTTTCGGCCGAAAACGCGTTTTCCGGCGAAAACGCACACCACGGCTCTTTCTGAGAAAAAGCAAGCACGGAGGAAGAGAATCGCTTTTGCCCTGCGTAGCGTTCCGGGCAGCGGGTAGAACCAGGCAGAGAATTCCCGGCTAGCAGCTTCCCTGTGGCCGGGAAGTGCAAACGTACACGTTTTCGGCCGAAAAGGCGTTTTCCGGCGAAAACGCACACCACGGCTCTTTCTGAGAAAAAGCAAGCACGGAGGACGAGTATCGTTTTTGCCCTGCGTAGCGTTCCTGGCAGCGGGTAGAACCAGGCAGAGAATTCCCGTCTAGCAGCTTCCCTGTGGCCGGGAAGTGCAAACGTACACGTTTTCGGCCGAAAACGCGTTTTCCGGCGAAAACGCACACCACGGCTCTTTCTGAGAAAAAGCAAGCACGAAGGACGAGAATCGCTTTTGCCCTGCCAAGCGTTCCGGGCAGCGGGTAGAACCAGGCAGAGAATTCCCGGCTAGCAGCTGCCCTGTGGCCGGGAAGTGCAAACGTACACGTTTTCGGCCGAAAACGCGTTTTCCGGCGAAAACGCACACCACGGCTCTTTCTGAGAAAAAGCAAGCACGGAGGACGAGAATCGCTTTTGCCCTGCGTAGCGTTCCGGGCAGCGGGTAGAACGAGGCAGAGAATTCCCGGCTAGCAGCTTCCCTGTGGCCGGGAAGTGCAAACGTACACGTTTTCGGCCGAAAACGCGTTTTCCGGCGAAAACGCACACCACGGCTCTTTCTGAGAAAAAGCAAGCACGGAGGACGAGAATCGCTTTTGCCATGCGTAGCGTTCTGAGCAGCGGGTAGAACCAGGCAGAGAATTCCCGGCTAGCAGCTTCCCTGTGGCGGGGAAGTGCAAACGTACACGTTTTCGGCCGAAAACGCGTTTTCCCGCGAAAACGCACACCACCGCTCTTTCTGAGAAAAAGCAAGCACGGAGGACGAGAATCGCTTTTGCCCTGCGTAGCGTTCCGGGCAGCGGGTAGAACCAGGCAGAGAATTCCCGGCTAGCAGCTTCCCTGTGGCCGGGAAGTGCAAACGTACACGTTTTCGGCCGAAAACGCGTTTTCCGGCGAAAACGCACACCACGGCTCTTTCTGAGAAAAAGCAAGCACGGAGGACGAGAATCGCTTTTGCCCTGCGTAGCGTTCCGGGCAGCGGGTAGAACGAGGCAGAGAATTCCCGGCTAGCAGCTTCCCTGTGGCCGGGAAGTGCAAACGTACACGTTTTCGCCGAAAACACGTTTTCCGGCGAAAACGCACACCACGGCTCTTTCTGAGAAAAAGCAAGCACGGAGGACGAGAATCGCTTTTGCCCTGCGTAGCGTTCCGGGCAGCGGGTAGAACCAGGCAGAGAATTCCCGGCTAGCAGATTCCCTGTGGCGGGGAAGTGCAAACGTAAACGTTTTCGGCCGAAAACGCGTTTACCGGCGAAAACGCACACCACGGCTCTTTCTGAGAAAAAGCAAGCACGGAGGACGAGAATCGCTTTTGCCCTGCGTAGCGTTCCGGGCAGCGGGTAGAACCAGGCAGAGAATTCCCGGCTAGCAGCTTCCCTGTGGCGGGGAAGTGCAAACGTACACGTTTTCGGCCGAAAACGCGTTTTCTTGCGAAAACGCACACCACGGCTCTTTCTGAGAAAAAGCAAGCACGGAGGACGAGAATCGCTTTTGCCCTGCGTAGCGTTCTGAGCAGCGGGTAGAACCAGGCAGAGAATTCCCGGCTAGCAGCTTCCCTGTGGCCGGGAAGTGCAAACGTAAACGTTTTCGGCCGAAAACCCGTTTTCCCGCGAAAACGCACACCACGGCTCTTTCTGAGAAAAAGCAAGCACGGAGGACGAGAATCGCTTTTGCCCTGCGTAGCGTTCTGAGCAGCGGGTAGAAATAGGCAGCGAATTGCCGGCTAGCAGCTTCCCTGTGGCCGGGAAGTGCAAACGTACACGTTTTCGTCCGAAAACGCGTTTTCCGGCGAAAAAGCACACCATGGCTCTTTCTGAGAAAAAGCAAGCACGGAGGACGAGAATCGTTTTTGCCCTGCGTAGCGTTCCTGGCAGCGGGTAGAACCAGGCAGAGAATTCCCGTCTAGCAGCTTCCCTGTGGCGGGGAAGTGCAAACGTACACGTTTTCAGCCGAAAACGCTTTTTCTAGCGAAAAAGCACACCATGGCTCTCTCTGAGAAAAAGCAAGCACGGAGGACGAGAATCGCTTTTGCCCTGCGTAGTGTTCCGGGCAGCGGGTAGAACCAGGCAGAGAATTCCCGTCTAGCAGCTTCCCTGTGGCCGGGAAGTGCAAACGTACAAGTTTTCGGCCGAAAACCCGTTTTCCCGCGAAAACGCACACCACGGCTCTTTCTGAGAAAAAGCAAGCACGGAGGACGAGAATCGCTTTTGCCCTGCGTAGCGTTCCGGGCAGCGGGTAGAACCAGGCAGAGAATTCCCGGCTAGCAGCTTCCCTGTGGCCGGGAAGTGCAAACGTACACGTTTTCGCCGAAAACACGTTTTCCGGCGAAAACGCACACCACGGCTCTTTCTGAGAAAAAGCAAGCACGGAGGACGAGAATCGCTTTTGCCCTGCGTAGCGTTCCGGGCAGCGGGTAGAACCAGGCAGAGAATTCCCGGCTAGCAGCTTCCCTGTGGCCGGGAAGTGCAAACGTACACGTTTTCGGCCGAAAACGCGTTTTCCGGCGAAAACGCACACCACGGCTCTTTCTGAGAGAAAGCAAGCACGGAGGACGAGAATCGCTTTTGCCCTGCGTAGCGTTCCGGGCAGCGGGTAGAACCAGGCAGAAAATTCCCGGCTAGCAGCTTCCCTGTGGCCGGGAAGTGCAAACGTACACGTTTTCGGCCGAAAACGCGTTTTCCGGCGAAAACGCACACCACGGCTCTTTCTGAGAAAAAGCAAGCACGGAGGACGAGAATCGCTTTTGCCCTGCGTAGCGTTCCGGGCAGCGGGTAGAACCAGGCAGAGAATTCCCGGCTAGCAGCTTCCCTGTGGCGGGGAAGTGCAAACGTACACGTTTTCGGCCGAAAACGCGTTTACCGGCGAAAAAGCACACCATGGCTCTTTCTGAGAAAAAGCAAGCACGGAGGACGAGAATCGCTTTTGCCCTGCTAGCGTTCCTGGCAGCGGGTAGAACCAGGCAGAGAATTCCCGTCTAGCAGCTTCCCTGTGGCGGGGAAGTGCAAACGTACAGGTTTTCGGCCGAAAACGCGTTTTCCGGCGAAAACGCACACCACGGCTCTTTCTGAGAAAAAGCAAGCACGGAGGACGAGAATCGCTTTTGCCCTGCGTAGCGTTCCGGGCAGGGGGTAGAACCAGGCAGAGAATTCCCGGCTAGCAGCTTCCCTGTGGCGGGGAAGTGCAAACGTACACGTTTTCGGCCGAAAACGCGTTTTCCGGCGAAAACGCACACCACGGCTCTTTCTGAGAAAAAGCAAGCACGGAGGACGAGAATCGCTTTTGTCCTGCGTAGCGTTCCGGGCAGCGGGTAGAACCAGGCAGAGAATTCCCGGCTAGCAGCTTCCCTGTGGCGGGGAAGTGCAAACGTACACGTTTTCGGGCGAAAACGCGTTTTCCCGCGAAAACGCACACCACGGCTCTTTCTGAGAAAAAGCAAGCACGGAGGACGAGAATCGCTTTTGCCCTGCGTAGTGTTCCGGGCAGCGGGTAGAACCAGGCAGAGAATTCCCGGCTAGCATCTTCCCTGTGGCCGGGAAGTGCAAACGTACACGTTTTCGCCGAAAACGCGTTTACCGGCGAAAACGCACACCACGGCTCTTTCTGAGAAAAAGCAAGCACGGAGGACGAGAATCGCTTTTGTCCTGCGTAGCGTTCCGGGCAGCGGGTAGAACCAGGCAGAGAATTCCCGGCTAGCAGCTTCCCTGTGGCGGGGAAGTGCAAACGTACACGTTTTCGGCCGAAAACGCGTTTTCTTGCGAAAACGCACACCACGGCTCTTTCTGAGAAAAAGCAAGCACGGAGGACGAGAATCGCTTTTGCCCTGCGTAGTGTTCCGGGCAGCGGGTAGAACCAGGCAGAGAATTCCCGGCTAGCATCTTCCCTGTGGCCGGAAAGTGCAAACGTACACGTTTTCGCCGAAAACGCGTTTTCCGGCGAAAACGCACACCACGGCTCTTTCTGAGAAAAAGCAAGCACGGAGGACGAGAATCGCTTTTGCCCTGCGTAGCGTTCCGGGCAGCGGGTAGAACCAGGCAGAGGATTCCCGGCTAGCAGCTTCCCTGTGGCCGGGAAGTGCAAACGTACACGTTTTCGGCCGAAAACGCGTTTTCCCGCGAAAACGCACACCACGGCTCTTTCTGAGAAAAAGCAAGCACGGAGGACGAGAATCGCTTTTGCCCTGCGTAGCGTTCCGGCAGCGGGTAGAACCAGGCAGAGAATTCCCGTCTAGCAGCTTCCCTGTGGCGGGGAAGTGCAAACGTACACGTTTTCGGCCGAAAACGCGTTTTCCGGCGAAAACGCACACCACGGCTCTTTCTGAGAAAAAGCAAGCACGGAGGACGAGAATCGCTTTTGCCCTGCGTAGCGTTCCGGGCAGCGGGTAGAACCAGGCAGAGAATTCCCGGCTAGCAGCTTCCCTGTGGCCGGGAAGTGCAAACGTACACGTTTTCGGCCGAAAACGCGTTTACCGGCGAAAACGCACACCACGGCTCTTTCTGAGAAAAAGCAAGCACGGAGGACGAGAATCGCTTTTGCCCTGCGTAGCGTTCTGAGCAACGGGTAGAAATAGGCAGCGAATTGCCGGCTAGCAGCTTCCCTGTGGCCGGGAAGTGCAAACGTACACGTTTTCGGCCGAAAACGCGTTTTCCGGCGAAAAAGCACACCATGGCTCTTTCTGAGAAAAAGCAAGCACGGAGGACGAGAATCGTTTTTGCCCTGCGTAGCGTTCCTGGCAGCGGGTAGAACCAGGCAGAGAATTCCCGTCTAGCAGCTTCCCTGTGGCGGGGAAGTGCAAACGTACACGTTTTCAGCCGAAAACGCTTTTTCTTGCGAAAAAGCACACCATGGCTCTTTCTGAGAAAAAGCAAGCACGGAGGACGAGAATCGCTTTTGCCCTGCGTAGTGTTCCAGGCAGCGGGTAGAACCAGGCAGAGAATTCCCGGCTAGCAGCTTCCCTGTGGCCGGGAAGTGCAAACGTACACGTTTTCGCCGAAAACACTTTTACCGGCGAAAACGCACACCACGGCTCTTTCTGAGAAAAAGCAAGCACGGAGGACGAGAATCGCTTTTGCCCTGCGTAGCGTTCCGGGCAGCGGGTAGAACCAGGCAGAGAATTCCCGGCTAGCAGCTTCCCTGTGGCCGGGAAGTGCAAACGTACACGTTTTCGCCGAAAACACTTTTACCGGCGAAAACGCACACCACGGCTCTTTCTGAGAAAAAGCAAGCACGGAGGACGAGAATCGCTTTTGCCCTGCGTAGCGTTCCGGGCAGCGGGTAGAACCAGGCAGAGAATTCCCGGCTAGCAGATTCCCTGTGGCCGGGAAGTGCAAACGTACACGTTTTCGGCCGAAAACGCGTTTTCCGGCGAAAACGCACACCACGGCTCTTTCTGAGAAAAAGCAAGCACGGAGGACGAGAATCGCTTTTGCCCTGCGTAGCGTTCCGGGCAGCGGGTAGAACCAGGCAGAGAATTCCCGGCTAGCAGCTTCCCTGTGGCCGGGAAGTGCAAACGTACACGTTTTCGGCCGAAAACCCGTTTTCCGGCGAAAGCGCACACCACGGCTCTTTCTGAGAAAAAGCAAGCACGGAGGACGAGAATCGCTTTTGCCCTGCGTAGCGTTCCGGCAGCGGGTAGAACCAGGCAGAGAATTCCCGTCTAGCAGCTTCCCTGTGGCGGGGAAGTGCAAACGTACACGTTTTCGGCCGAAAACGCGTTTTCCGGCGAAAACGCACACCACGGCTCTTTCTGAGAAAAAGCAAGCACGGAGGACGAGAATCGCTTTTGCCCTGCGTAGCGTTCCGGGCAGCGGGTAGAACCAGGCAGAGAATTCCCGTCTAGCAGCTTCCCTGTGGCGGGGAAGTGCAAACGCACACGTTTTCGGCCGAAAACGCGTTTTCCGGCGAAAACGCACACCACGGCTCTTTCTGAGAAAAAGCAAGCACGGAGGACGAGAATCGCTTTTGCCCTGCGTAGCGTTCTGAGCAGCGGGTAGAAATAGGCAGCGAATTGCCGGCTAGCAGCTTCCCTGTGGCCGGGAAGTGCAAACGTACACGTTTTCGGCCGAAAACGCGTTTTCCGGCGAAAAAGCACACCATGGCTCTTTCTGAGAAAAAGCAAGCACGGAGGACGAGAATCGTTTTTGCCCTGCGTAGCGTTCCTGGCAGCGGGTAGAACCAGGCAGAGAATTCCCGGCTAGCAGCTTCCCTGTGGCGGGGAAGTGCAAACGTACACGTTTTCAGCCGAAAACGCTTTTTCTTGCGAAAAAGCACACCATGGCTCTTTCTGAGAAAAAGCAAGCACGGAGGACGAGAATCGCTTTTGCCCTGCGTAGTGTTCCGGGCAGCGGGTAGAACCAGGCAGAGAATTCCCGTCTAGCAGCTTCCCTGTGGCCGGGAAGTGCAAACGTACAAGTTTTCGGCCGAAAACGCGTTTTCCGGCGAAAACGCACACCACGGCTCTTTCTGAGAAAAAGCAAGCACGGAGGACGAGAATCGCTTTTGCCCTGCGTAGCGTTCCGGGCAGCGGGTAGAACCAGGCAGAGAATTCCCGGCTAGCAGCTTCCCTGTGGCCGGGAAGTGCAAACGTACACGTTTTCGCCGAAAACACTTTTACCGGCGAAAACGCACACCACGGCTCTTTCTGAGAAAAAGCAAGCACGGAGGACGAGAATCGCTTTTGCCCTGCGTAGCGTTCCGGGCAGCGGGTAGAACCAGGCAGAGAATTCCCGGCTAGCAGCTTCCCTGTGGCCGGGAAGTGCAAACGTACACGTTTTCGGCCGAAAACGCGTTTTCCGGCGAAAACGCACACCACGGCTCTTTCTGAGAAAAAGCAAGCACGGAGGACGAGAATCGCTTTTGCCCTGCGTAGCGTTCCGGGCAGCGGGTAGAACCAGGCAGAGAATTCCCGGCTAGCAGCTTCCCTGTGGCCGGGAAGTGCAAACGTACACGTTTTCGGCCGAAAACGCATTTTCCGGCGAAAACGCACACCACGGCTCTTTCTGAGAAAAAGCAAGCACGGAGGACGAGAATCGCTTTTGCCCTGCGTAGCGTTCCGGGCAGCGGGTAGAACCAGGCAGAGAATTCCCGGCTAGCAGCTTCCCTGTGGCCGGGAAGTGCAAACGTACACGTTTTCGGCCGAAAACGCGTTTTCCGGCGAAAACGCACACCACGGCTCTTTCTGAGAAAAAGCAAGCACGGAGGACGAGAATCGCTTTTGCCCTGCGTAGCGTTCCGGGCAGCGGGTAGAACCAGGCAGAGAATTCCCGGCTAGCAGCTTCCCTGTGGCGGGGAAGTGCAAACGTACACGTTTTCGGCCGAAAACGCGTTTTCCGGCGAAAAAGCACACCATGGATCTTTCTGAGAAAAAGCAAGCACGGAGGACGAGAATCGCTTTTGCCCTGCGTAGCGTTCCGGGCAGCGGGTAGAACCAGGCAGCGAATTGCCGGCTAGCAGCTTCCCTGTGGCCGGGAAGTGCAAACGTACACGTTTTCGGCCGAAAACGCGTTTTCCGGCGAAAACGCACACCACGGCTCTTTCTGAGAAAAAGCAAGCACGGAGGACGAGAATCGCTTTTGCCCTGCGTAGCGTTCCGGGCAGCGGGTAGAACCAGGCAGAGAATTCCCGGCTAGCAGCTTCCCTGTGGCGGGGAAGTGCAAACGTACACGTTTTCGGCCGAAAACGCGTTTACCGGCGAAAACGCACACCACGGCTCTTTCTGAGAAAAAGCAAGCACGGAGGACGAGAATCGCTTTTGCCCTGCGTAGCGTTCTGGGCAGCGGGTAGAACCAGGCAGAGAATTCCCGGCTAGCAGCTTCCCTGTGGCGGGGAAGTGCAAACGTACACGTTTTCGGCCGAAAACGCGTTTTCTGGCGAAAACGCACAACACGGCTCTTTCTGAGAAAAAGCAAGCACGGAGGACGAGAATCGCTTTTGCCCTGCGTAGTGTTCCGGGCAGCGGGTAGAACCAGGCAGAGAATTCCCGGCTAGCAGCTTCCCTGTGGCCGGGAAGTGCAAACGTACACGTTTTCGGCCGAAAACGCGTTTTCCGGCGAAAACGCACACCACGGCTCTTTCTGAGAAAAAGCAAGCACGGAGGACGAGAATCGCTTTTGCCCTGCGTAGCGTTCCGGTCCGCGGGTAGAACCAGGCAGCGAATTGCCGGCTAGCAGCTTCCCTGTGGCCGGGAAGTGCAAACGTACACGTTTTCGGCCGAAAACGCGTTTTCCGGCGAAAACGCACACCACGGCTCTTTCTGAGAAAAAGCAAGCACGGAGGACGAGAATCGCTTTTGCCCTGCGTAGCGTTCCGGGCAGCGGGTAGAACCAGGCAGAGAATTCCCGGCTAGCAGCTGCCCTGTGGCCGGGAAGTGCAAACGTACACGTTTTCGGCCGAAAACGCGTTTTCCGGCGAAAACGCACACCACGGCTCTTTCTGAGAAAAAGCAAGCACGGAGGACGAGAATCGCTTTTGCCCTGCGTAGCGTTCCGGGCAGCGGGTAGAACGAGGCAGAGAATTCCCGGCTAGCAGCTTCCCTGTGGCCGGGAAGTGCAAACGTACACGTTTTCGGCCGAAAACGCGTTTTCCGGCGAAAACGCACACCACGGCTCTTTCTGAGAAAAAGCAAGCACGGAGGACGAGAATCGCTTTTGCCCTGCGTAGCGTTCTGAGCAGCGGGTAGAACCAGGCAGAGAATTCCCGGCTAGCAGCTTCCCTGTGGCGGGGAAGTGCAAACGTACACGTTTTCGGCCGAAAAAGCGTTTTCTGGCGAAAAAGCACACCACGGCTCTTTCTGAGAAAAAGCAAGCACGGAGGACGAAAATCGCTTTTGCCCTGCGTAGCGTTCCGGGCAGCGGGTAGAACCAGGCAGAGAATTCCCGGCTAGCAGCTTCCCTGTGGCCGGGAAGTGCAAACGTACACGTTTTCGGCCGAAAACGCGTTTTCCGGCGAAAACGCACACCACGGCTCTTTCTGAGAAAAAGCATGCACGGAGGACGAGAATCGATTTTGCCCTGCGTAGCGTTCCGGGCAGCTGGTAGAACCAGGCAGAGAATTCTCGGCTAGCAGCTTCCCTGTGGCCGGGAAGTGCAAACGTACACGTTTTCGGCCGAAAACGCGTTTTCCGGCGAAAACGCACACCACGGCTCTTTCTGGGAAAAAGCAAGCACGGAGGACGAGAATCGCTTTTGCCCTGCGTAGCGTTCCGGGCAGCGGGTAGAACCAGGCAGAGAATTCCCGTCTAGCAGCTTCCCTGTGGCGGGGAAGTGCAAACGTACACGTTTTCGGCCGAAAACGCGTTTTCCGGCGATAACGCACACCACGGCTCTTTCTGAGAAAAAGCAAGCACGGAGGACGAGAATCGCTTTTGCCCTGCGTAGCGTTCCGGGCAGCGGGTAGAACCAGGCAGAGAATTCCCGGCTAGCAGCTTCCCTGTGGCCGGGAAGTGCAAACGTACACGTTTTCGGCCGAAAACGCGTTTTGCGGCGAAAACGCACACCACGGCTCTTTCTGAGAAAAAGCAAGCACGGAGGACGAGAATCGCTTTTGCCCTGCGTAGCGTTCCGGGCAGCGGGTAGAACCAGGCAGAAAATTCCCGGCTAGCAGCTTCCCTGTGGCCGGGAAGTGCAAACGTACACGTTTTCGGCCGAAAACGCGTTTTCCCGCGAAAACGCACACCACGGCTCTTTCTGAGAAAAAGCAAGCACGGAGGACGAGAATCGCTTTTGCCCTGCGTAGCGTTCCGGGCAGCGGGTAGAACCAGGCAGAGAATTCCCGGCTAGCAGCTTCCCTGTGGCGGGGAAGTGCAAACGTACACGTTTTCGGCCGAAAACGCGTTTTCCGGCGAAAACGCACACCACGGCTCTTTCTGAGAAAAAGCAAGCACGGAGGACGAGAATCGCTTTTGCCCTGCGTAGCGTTCTGAGAAGCGGGTAGAAATAGGCAGCGAATTGCCGGCTAGCAGCTTCCCTGTGGCCGGGAAGTGCAAACGTACACGTTTTCGGCCGAAAACGCGTTTTCCGGCGAAAAAGCACACCATGGCTCTTTCTGAGAAAAAGCAAGCACGGAGGACGAGAATCGCTTTTGCCCTGCGTAGCGTTCCGGGCAGCGGGTAGAACCAGGCAGAGAATTCCCGTCTAGCAGCTTCCCTGTGGCGGGGAAGTGCAAACGTACACGTTTTCGGCCGAAAACGCGTTTTCCGGCGAAAACGCACACCACGGCTCTTTCTGAGAAAAAGCAAGCACGGAGGAAGAGAATCGCTTTTGCCTTGCGTAGCGTTCCGGGCAGCGGGTAGAACCAGGCAGAGAATTCCCGGCTAGCAGCTTCCCTGTGGCCGGGAAGTGCAAACGTACACGTTTTCGGCCGAAAAGGCGTTTTCCGGCGAAAACGCACACCACGGCTCTTTCTGAGAAAAAGCAAGCACGGAGGACGAGAATCGTTTTTGACCTGCGTAGCGTTCCTGGCAGCGGGTAGAACCAGGCAGAGAATTCCCGTCTAGCAGCTTCCCTGTGGCCGGGAAGTGCAAACGTACACGTTTTCGGCCGAAAACGCTTTTTCTGGCGAAAAAGCACACCATGGCTCTTTCTGAGAAAAAGCAAGCACGGAGGACGAGAATCGCTTTTGCCCTGGGTAGTGTTCCGGGCAGCGGGTAGAACCAGGCAGAGAATTCCCGGCTAGCAGCTTCCCTGTGGCCGGGAAGTGCAAACGTACAGGTTTTCGGCCGAAAACGCGTTTTCCGGCGAAAACGCACACCACGGCTCTTTCTGAGAAAAAGCAAGCACGGAGGACGAGAATCGCTTTTGCCCTGCGTAGCGTTCCGGGCAGCGGGTAGAACCAGGCAGAGAATTCCCAGCTAGCAGCTTCCCTGTGGCCGGGAAGTGCAAACGTACACGTTTTCGGCCGAAAACGCGTTTTCCGGCGAAAACGCACACCACGGCTCTTTCTGAGAAAAAGCAAGCACGGAGGACGAGAATCGCTTTTGCCCTGCCAAGCGTTCCGGGCAGCGGGTAGAACCAGGCAGAGAATTCCCGGCTAGCAGCTGCCCTGTGGCCGGGAAGTGCAAACGTACACGTTTTCGGCCGAAAACGCGTTTTCCCGCGAAAACGCACACCACGGCTCTTTCTGAGAAAAAGCAAGCACGGAGGACGAGAATCGCTTTTGCCCTGCGTAGCGTTCCGGGCAGCGGGTAGAACGAGGCAGAGAATTCCCGGCTAGCAGCTTCCCTGTGGCCGGGAAGTGCAAACGTACACGTTTTCGGCCGAAAACGCGTTTTCCGGCGAAAACGCACACCACGGCTCTTTCTGAGAAAAAGCAAGCACGGAGGACGAGAATCGCTTTTGCCCTGCGTAGCGTTCTGAGCAGCGGGTAGAACCAGGCAGAGAATTCCCGGCTAGCAGCTTCCCTGTGGCGGGGAAGTGCAAACGTACACGTTTTCGGCCGAAAAAGCGTTTTCTGGCGAAAAAGCACACCATGGCTCTTTCTGAGAAAAAGCAAGCACGGAGGACGAAAATCGCTTTTGCCCTGCGTAGCGTTCCGGGCAGCGGGTAGAACCAGGCAGAGAATTCCCGGCTAGCAGCTTCCCTGTGGCCGGGAAGTGCAAACGTACACGTTTTCGGCCGAAAACGTGTTTTCCGGCGAAAACGCACACCACGGCTCTTTCTGAGTAAAAGCATGCACGGAGGACGAGAATCGATTTTGCCCTGCGTAGCGTTCCGGGCAGCGGGTAGAACCAGGCAGAGAATTCCCGGCTAGCAGCTTCCCTGTGGCCGGGAAGTGCAAACGTACACGTTTTCGGCCGAAAACGCGTTTTCCGGCGAAAACGCACACCACGGCTCTTTCTGGGAAAAAGCAAGCACGGAGGACGAGAATCGCTTTTGCCCTGCGTAGCGTTCCGGGCAGCGGGTAGAACCAGGCAGAGAATTCCCGTCTAGCAGCTTCCCTGTGGCGGGGAAGTGCAAACGTACACGTTTTCGGCCGAAAACGCGTTTTCCGGCGAAAACGCACACCACGGCTCTTTCTGAGAAAAAGCAAGCACGGAGGAAGAGAATCGCTTTTGCCCTGCGTAGCGTTCCGGGCAGCGGGTAGAACCAGGCAGAGAATTCCCGGCTAGCAGCTTCCCTGTGGCGGGGAAGTGCAAACGTACACGTTTTCAGCCGAAAACGCTTTTTCCGGCGAAAAAGCACACCATGGCTCTTTCTGAGAAAAAGCAAGCACGGAGGACGAGAATCGCTTTTGCCCTGCGTAGTGTTCCGGGCAGCGGGTAGAACCAGGCAGAGAATTCCCGGCTAGCAGCTTCCCTGTGGCCGGGAAGTGCAAACGTACAAGTTTTCGGCCGAAAACGCGTTTTCCGGCGAAAACGCACACCACGGCTCTTTCTGAGAAAAAGCAAGCACGGAGGACGAGAATCGCTTTTGCCCTGCGTAGCGTTCCGGGCAGCGGGTAGAACCAGGCAGAGAATTCCCGGCTAGCAGCTTCCCTGTGGCCGGGAAGTGCAAACGTACACGTTTTCGGCCGAAAACGCGTTTTCCGGCGAAAACGCACACCACGGCTCTTTCTGAGAAAAAGCAAGCACGGAGGACGAGAATCGCTTTTGCCCTGCGTAGCGTTCCGGGCAGCGGGTAGAACGAGGCAGAGAATTCCCGTCTAGCAGCTTCCCTGTGGCCGGGAAGTGCAAACGTACACGTTTTCGGCCGAAAACGCGTTTTCCCGCGAAAACGCACACCACGGCTCTTTCTGAGAAAAAGCAAGCACGGAGGACGAGAATCGCTTTTGCCCTGCGTAGCGTTCCGGGCAGCGGGTAGAACCAGGCAGAGAATTCCCGGCTAGCAGCTTCCCTGTGGCGGGGAAGTGCAAACGTACACGTTTTCGGCCGAAAACGCGTTTTCCGGCGAAAACGCACACCACGGCTCTTTCTGAGAAAAAGCAAGCACGGAGGACGAGAATCGCTTTTGCCCTGCGTAGCGTTCTGAGCAGCGGGTAGAAATAGGCAGCGAATTGCCGGCTAGCAGCTTCCCTGTGGCCGGGAAGTGCAAACGTACACGTTTTCGGCCGAAAACGCGTTTTCCGGCGAAAACGCACACCACGGCTCTTTCTGAGAAAAAGCAAGCACGGAGGACGAGAATCGCTTTTGCCCTGCGTAGCGTTCCGGGCAGCGGGTAGAACCAGGCAGAGAATTCCCGGCTAGCAGCTTCCCTGTGGCGGGGAAGTGCAAACGTACACGTTTTCGGCCGAAAACGCGTTTTCCGGCGAAAACGCACACCACGGCTCTTTCTGAGAAAAAGCAAGCACGGAGGACGAGAATCGCTTTTGCCCTGCGTAGCGTTCTGAGCAGCGGGTAGAAATAGGCAGCGAATTGCCGGCTAGCAGCTTCCCTGTGGCCGGGAAGTGCAAACGTACACGTTTTCGGCCGAAAACGCGTTTTCCGGCGAAAAAGCACACCATGGCTCTTTCTGAGAAAAAGCAAGCACGGAGGACGAGAATCGTTTTTGCCCTGCGTAGCGTTCCTGGCAGCGGGTAGAACCAGGCAGAGAATTCCCGTCTAGCAGCTTCCCTGTGGCGGGGAAGTGCAAACGTACACGTTTTCAGCCGAAAACGCTTTTTCTTGCGAAAAAGCACACCATGGCTCTTTCTGAGAAAAAGCAAGCACGGAGGACGAGAATCGCTTTTGCCCTGCGTATTGTTCCGGGCAGCGGGTAGAACCAGGCAGAGAATTCCCGTCTAGCAGCTTCCCTGTGGCCGGGAAGTGCAAACGTACAAGTTTTCGGCCGAAAACGCGTTTTCCGGCGAAAACGCACACCACGGCTCTTTCTGAGAAAAAGCAAGCACGGAGGACGAGAATCGCTTTTGCCCTGCGTAGCGTTCCGGGCAGCGGGTAGAACCAGGCAGAGAATTCCCGGCTAGCAGCTTCCCTGTGGCCGGGAAGTGCAAACGTACACGTTTTCGCCGAAAACACTTTTACCGGCGAAAACGCACACCACGGCTCTTTCTGAGAAAAAGCAAGCACGGAGGACGAGAATCGCTTTTGCCCTGCGTAGCGTTCCGGGCAGCGGGTAGAACCAGGCAGAGAATTCCCGGCTAGCAGCTTCCCTGTGGCCGGGAAGTGCAAACGTACACGTTTTCGGCCGAAAACGCGTTTTCCGGCGAAAACGCACACCACGGCTCTTTCTGAGAAAAAGCAAGCACGGAGGACGAGAATCGCTTTTGCCCTGCGTAGCGTTCCGGGCAGCGGGTAGAACCAGGCAGAGAATTCCCGGCTAGCAGCTTCCCTGTGGCCGGGAAGTGCAAACGTACACGTTTTCGGCCGAAAACGCGTTTTCCGGCGAAAAAGCACACCACGGCTCTTTCTGAGAAAAAGCAAGCACGGAGGACGAGAATCGCTTTTGCCCTGCGTAGCGTTCCGGGCAGCGGGTAGAACCAGGCAGAGAATTCCCGGCTAGCAGCTTCCCTGTGGCCGGGAAGTGCAAACGTACACGTTTTCGGCCGAAAACGCGTTTTCCGGCGAAAACGCACACCACGGCTCTTTCTGAGAAAAAGCAAGCACGGAGGACGAGAATCGCTTTTGCCCTGCCAAGCGTTCCGGGCAGCGGGTAGAACCAGGCAGAGAATTCCCGGCTAGCAGCTGCCCTGTGGCCGGGAAGTGCAAACGTACACGTTTTCGGCCGAAAACGCGTTTTCCGGCGAAAAAGCACACCATGGCTCTTTCTGAGAAAAAGCAAGCACGGAGGACGAGAATCGCTTTTGCCCTGCGTAGCGTTCCGGGCAGCGGGTAGAACCAGGCAGAGAATTCCCGTCTAGCAGCTTCCCTGTGGCCGGGAAGTGCAAACGTACACGTTTTCGGCCGAAAACGCGTTTTCCGGCGAAAACGCACACCACGGCTCTTTCTGAGAAAAAGCAAGCACGGAGGACGAGAATCGCTTTTGCCCTGCGTAGCGTTCCGGGCAGCGGGTAGAACCAGGCAGCGAATTGCCGGCTAGCAGCTTCCCTGTGGCCGGGAAGTGCAAACGTACACGTTTTCGGCCGAAAACGCGTTTTCCGGCGAAAACGCACACCACGGCTCTTTCTGAGAAAAAGCAAGCACGGAGGACGAGAATCGCTTTTGCCCTGCGTAGCGTTCCGGGCAGCGGGTAGAACCAGGCAGAGAATTCCCGGCTAGCAGCTTCCCTGTGGCGGGGAAGTGCAAACGTACACGTTTTCGGCCGAAAACGCGTTTACCGGCGAAAACGCACACCACGGCTCTTTCTGAGAAAAAGCAAGCACGGAGGACGAGAATCGCTTTTGCCCTGCGTAGCGTTCTGGGCAGCGGGTAGAACCAGGCAGAGAATTCCCGGCTAGCAGCTTCCCTGTGGCGGGGAAGTGCAAAAGTACACGTTTTCGGCCGAAAACGCGTTTTCTGGCGAAAACGCACAACACGGCTCTTTCTGAGAAAAAGCAAGCACGGAGGACGAGAATCGCTTTTGCCCTGCGTAGTGTTCCGGGCAGCGGGTAGAACCAGGCAGAGAATTCCCGGCTAGCAGCTTCCCTGTGGCCGGGAAGTGCAAACGTACACGTTTTCGGCCGAAAACGCGTTTTCCGGCGAAAACGCACACCACGGCTCTTTCTGAGAAAAAGCAAGCACGGAGGACGAGAATCGCTTTTGCCCTGCGTAGCGTTCCGGGCAGCGGGTAGAACCAGGCAGAGAATTCCCAGCTAGCAGCTTCCCTGTGGCCGGGAAGTGCAAACGTACACGTTTTCGGCCGAAAACGCGTTTTCCGGCGAAAACGCACACCACGGCTCTTTCTGAGAAAAAGCAAGCACGGAGGACGAGAATCGCTTTTGCCCTGCCAAGCGTTCCGGGCAGCGGGTAGAACCAGGCAGAGAATTCCCGGCTAGCAGCTGCCCTGTGGCCGGGAAGTGCAAACGTACACGTTTTCGGCCGAAAACGCGTTTTCCCGCGAAAACGCACACCACGGCTCTTTCTGAGAAAAAGCAAGCACGGAGGACGAGAATCGCTTTTGCCCTGCGTAGCGTTCCGGGCAGCGGGTAGAACGAGGCAGAGAATTCCCGGCTAGCAGCTTCCCTGTGGCCGGGAAGTGCAAACGTACACGTTTTCGGCCGAAAACGCGTTTTCCCGCGAAAACGCACACCACGGCTCTTTCTGAGAAAAAGCAAGCACGGAGGACGAGAATCGCTTTTGCCCTGCGTAGCGTTCCGGGCAGCGGGTAGAACCAGGCAGAGAATTCCCGTCTAGCAGCTTCCCTGTGGCCGGGAAGTGCAAACGTACACGTTTTCGCCGAAAACACGTTTTCCGGCGAAAACGCACACCACGGCTCTTTCTGAGAAAAAGCAAGCACGGAGGACGAGAATCGCTTTTGCCCTGCGTAGCGTTCCGGGCAGCGGGTAGAACCAGGCAGAGAATTCCCGGCTAGCAGCTTCCCTGTGGCCGGGAAGTGCAAACGTACACGTTTTCGGCCGAAAACGCGTTTTGCGGCGAAAACGCACACCACGGCTCTTTCTGAGAAAAAGCAAGCACGGAGGACGAGAATCGCTTTTGCCCTGCGTAGCGTTCCGGGCAGCGGGTAGAACCAGGCAGAAAATTCCCGGCTAGCAGCTTCCCTGTGGCCGGGAAGTGCAAACGTACACGTTTTCGGCCGAAAACGCGTTTTGCGGCGAAAACGCACACCACGGCTCTTTCTGAGAAAAAGCAAGCACGGAGGACGAGAATCGCTTTTGCCCTGCGTAGCGTTCCGGGCAGCGGGTAGAACCAGGCAGAAAATTCCCGGCTAGCAGCTTCCCTGTGGCCGGGAAGTGCAAACGTACACGTTTTCGGCCGAAAATGCGTTTTCCCGCGAAAACGCACACCACGGCTCTTTCTGAGAAAAAGCAAGCACGGAGGACGAGAATCGCTTTTGCCCTGCGTAGCGTTCCGGGCAGCGGGTAGAACCAGGCAGAGAATTCCCGGCTAGCAGCTTCCCTGTGGCGGGGAAGTGCAAACGTACACGTTTTCGGCCGAAAACGCGTTTTCCGGCGAAAACGCACACCACGGCTCTTTCTGAGAAAAAGCAAGCACGGAGGACGAGAATCGCTTTTGCCCTGCGTAGCGTTCTGAGAAGCGGGTAGAAATAGGCAGCGAATTGCCGGCTAGCAGCTTCCCTGTGGCCGGGAAGTGCAAACGTACACGTTTTCGGCCGAAAACGCGTTTTCCGGCGAAAAAGCACACCATGGCTCTTTCTGAGAAAAAGCAAGCACGGAGGACGAGAATCGCTTTTGCCCTGCGTAGCGTTCCGGGCAGCGGGTAGAACCAGGCAGAGAATTCCCGTCTAGCAGCTTCCCTGTGGCGGGGAAGTGCAAACGTACACGTTTTCGGCCGAAAACGCGTTTTCCGGCGAAAACGCACACCACGGCTCTTTCTGAGAAAAAGCAAGCACGGAGGAAGAGAATCGCTTTTGCCCTGCGTAGCGTTCCGGGCAGCGGGTAGAACCAGGCAGAGAATTCCCGGCTAGCAGCTTCCCTGTGGCCGGGAAGTGCAAACGTACACGTTTTCGGCCGAAAAGGCGTTTTCCGGCGAAAACGCACACCACGGCTCTTTCTGAGAAAAAGCAAGCACGGAGGACGAGAATCGTTTTTGCCCTGCGTAGCGTTCCTGGCAGCGGGTAGAACCAGGCAGAGAATTCCCGTCTAGCAGCTTCCCTGTGGCCGGGAAGTGCAAACGTACACGTTTTCGGCCGAAAACGCTTTTTCTGGCGAAAAAGTACACCATGGCTCTTTCTGAGAAAAAGCAAGCACGGAGGACGAGAATCGCTTTTGCCCTGCGTAGTGTTCCGGGCAGCGGGTAGAACCAGGCAGAGAATTCCCGGCTAGCAGCTTCCCTGTGGCCGGGAAGTGCAAACGTACAGGTTTTCGGCCGAAAACGCGTTTTCCGGCGAAAACGCACACCACGGCTCTTTCTGAGAGAAAAAGCAAGCACGGAGGACGAGAATCGCTTTTGCCCTGCGTAGCGTTCCGGGCAGCGGGTAGAACCAGGCAGAGAATTCCCAGCTAGCAGATTCCCTGTGGCCGGGAGGTGCAAACGTACACGTTTTCGGCCGAAAACGCGTTTTCCGGCGAAAACGCACACCACGGCTCTTTCTGAGAAAAAGCAAGCACGAAGGACGAGAATCGCTTTTGCCCTGCCAAGCGTTCCGGGCAGCGGGTAGAACCAGGCAGAGAATTCCCGGCTAGCAGCTGCCCTGTGGCCGGGAAGTGCAAACGTACACGTTTTCGGCCGAAAACGCGTTTTCCCGCGAAAACGCACACCACGGCTCTTTCTGAGAAAAAGCAAGCACGGAGGACGAGAATCGCTTTTGCCCTGCGTAGCGTTCCGGGCAGCGGGTAGAACGAGGCAGAGAATTCCCGGCTAGCAGCTTCCCTGTGGCCGGGAAGTGCAAACGTACACGTTTTCGGCCGAAAACGCGTTTTCCGGCGAAAACGCACACCACGGCTCTTTCTGAGAAAAAGCAAGCACGGAGGACGAGAATCGCTTTTGCCATGCGTAGCGTTCTGAGCAGCGGGTAGAACCAGGCAGAGAATTCCCGGCTAGCAGCTTCCCTGTGGCGGGGAAGTGCAAACGTACACGTTTTCGGCCGAAAACGCGTTTTCCGGCGAAAACGCACACCACGGCTCTTTCTGAGAAAAAGCAAGCACGGAGGACGAGAATCGCTTTTGCCCTGCGTAGCGTTCTGAGAAGCGGGTAGAAATAGGCAGCGAATTGCCGGCTAGCAGCTTCCCTGTGGCCGGGAAGTGCAAACGTACACGTTTTCGGCCGAAAACGCGTTTTCCGGCGAAAAAGCACACCATGGCTCTTTCTGAGAAAAAGCAAGCACGGAGGACGAGAATCGCTTTTGCCCTGCGTAGCGTTCCGGGCAGCGGGTAGAACCAGGCAGAGAATTCCCGTCTAGCAGCTTCCCTGTGGCGGGGAAGTGCAAACGTACACGTTTTCGGCCGAAAACGCGTTTTCCGGCGAAAACGCACACCACGGCTCTTTCTGAGAAAAAGCAAGCACGGAGGAAGAGAATCGCTTTTGCCCTGCGTAGCGTTCCGGGCAGCGGGTAGAACCAGGCAGAGAATTCCCGGCTAGCAGCTTCCCTGTGGCCGGGAAGTGCAAACGTACACGTTTTCGGCCGAAAAGGCGTTTTCCGGCGAAAACGCACACCACGGCTCTTTCTGAGAAAAAGCAAGCACGGAGGACGAGAATCGTTTTTGCCCTGCGTAGCGTTCCTGGCAGCGGGTAGAACCAGGCAGAGAATTCCCGTCTAGCAGCTTCCCTGTGGCCGGGAAGTGCAAACGTACACGTTTTCGGCCGAAAACGCTTTTTCTGGCGAAAAAGTACACCATGGCTCTTTCTGAGAAAAAGCAAGCACGGAGGACGAGAATCGCTTTTGCCCTGCGTAGTGTTCCGGGCAGCGGGTAGAACCAGGCAGAGAATTCCCGGCTAGCAGCTTCCCTGTGGCCGGGAAGTGCAAACGTACAGGTTTTCGGCCGAAAACGCGTTTTCCGGCGAAAACGCACACCACGGCTCTTTCTGAGAGAAAAAGCAAGCACGGAGGACGAGAATCGCTTTTGCCCTGCGTAGCGTTCCGGGCAGCGGGTAGAACCAGGCAGAGAATTCCCAGCTAGCAGATTCCCTGTGGCCGGGAGGTGCAAACGTACACGTTTTCGGCCGAAAACGCGTTTTCCGGCGAAAACGCACACCACGGCTCTTTCTGAGAAAAAGCAAGCACGAAGGACGAGAATCGCTTTTGCCCTGCCAAGCGTTCCGGGCAGCGGGTAGAACCAGGCAGAGAATTCCCGGCTAGCAGCTGCCCTGTGGCCGGGAAGTGCAAACGTACACGTTTTCGGCCGAAAACGCGTTTTCCCGCGAAAACGCACACCACGGCTCTTTCTGAGAAAAAGCAAGCACGGAGGACGAGAATCGCTTTTGCCCTGCGTAGCGTTCCGGGCAGCGGGTAGAACGAGGCAGAGAATTCCCGGCTAGCAGCTTCCCTGTGGCCGGGAAGTGCAAACGTACACGTTTTCGGCCGAAAACGCGTTTTCCGGCGAAAACGCACACCACGGCTCTTTCTGAGAAAAAGCAAGCACGGAGGACGAGAATCGCTTTTGCCATGCGTAGCGTTCTGAGCAGCGGGTAGAACCAGGCAGAGAATTCCCGGCTAGCAGCTTCCCTGTGGCGGGGAAGTGCAAACGTACACGTTTTCGGCCGAAAAAGCGTTTTCTGGCGAAAAAGCACACCATGGCTCTTTCTGAGAAAAAGCAAGCACGGAGGACGAGAATCGCTTTTGCCCTGCGTAGTGTTCCGGGCAGCGGGTAGAACCAGGCAGAGAATTCCCGGCTAGCAGCTTCCCTGTGGCCGGGAAGTGCAAACGTACACGTTTTCGGCCGAAAACGCGTTTTCCCGCGAAAACGCACACCACGGCTCTTTCTGAGAAAAAGCAAGCACGGAGGACGAGAATCGCTTTTGCCCTGCGTAGCGTTCCGGGCAGCGGGTAGAACCAGGCAGAGAATTCCCGGCTAGCAGCTTCCCTGTGGCGGGGAAGTGCAAACGTACACGTTTTCGGCCGAAAACGCGTTTTCCGGCGAAAACGCACACCACGGCTCTTTCTGAGAAAAAGCAAGCACGGAGGAAGAGAATCGCTTTTGCCCTGCGTAGCGTTCCGGGCAGCGGGTAGAACCAGGCAGAGAATTCCCGGCTAGCAGCTTCCCTGTGGCGGGGAAGTGCAAACGTACACGTTTTCGGCCGAAAAGGCGTTTTCCGGCGAAAACGCACACCATGGCTCTTTCTGAGAAAAAGCAAGCACGGAGGACGAGAATCGTTTTTGCCCTGCGTAGCGTTCCTGGCAGCGGGTAGAACCAGGCAGAGAATTCCCGTCTAGCAGCTTCCCTGTGGCCGGGAAGTGCAAACGTACACGTTTTCAGCCGAAAACGCTTTTTCTGGCGTAAAAGCACACCATGGCTCTTTCTGAGAAAAAGCAAGCACGGAGGACGAGAATCGCTTTTGCCCTGCGTAGTGTTCCGGGCAGCGGGTAGAACCAGGCAGAGAATTCCCGGCTAGCAGCTTCCCTGTGGCCGGGAAGTGCAAACGTACAAGTTTTCGGCCGAAAACGCGTTTTCCGGCGAAAACGCACACCACGGCTCTTTCTGAGAAAAAGCAAGCACGGAGGACGAGAATCGCTTTTGCCCTGCGTAGCGTTCCGGGCAGCGGGTAGAACCAGGCAGAGAATTCCCGGCTAGCAGCTTCCCTGTGGCCGGGAAGTGCAAACGTACACGTTTTCGGCCGAAAACGCGTTTTCCCGCGAAAACGCACACCACGGCTCTTTCTGAGAAAAAGCAAGCACGGAGGACGAGAATCGCTTTTGCCCTGCGTAGCGTTCCGGGCAGCGGGTAGAACGAGGCAGAGAATTCCAG
The DNA here is from genome assembly GCF_965140245.1 of Athene noctua. Classification (NCBI taxonomy): domain Eukaryota; kingdom Metazoa; phylum Chordata; class Aves; order Strigiformes; family Strigidae; genus Athene; species Athene noctua. Next base: position 682,575 of record NW_027437553.1, on the reverse strand, counting down.
TCTAGCAGCTTCCCTGTGGCGGGGAAGTGCAAACGTACACGTTTTCGGCCGAAAACGCGTTTTCCGGCGAAAACGCACACCACGGCTCTTTCTGAGAAAAAGCAAGCACGGAGGACGAGAATCGCTTTTGCCCTGCGTAGCGTTCCGGGCAGCGGGAAGAACCAGGCAGAAAATTCCCGGCTAGCAGCTTCCCTGTGGCCGGGAAGTGCAAACGTACACGTTTTCGGCCGAAAACGCGTTTTCCGGCGAAAACGCACACCACGGCTCTTTCTGAGAAAAAGCAAGCACGGAGGACGAGAATCGCTTTTGCCCTGCGTAGCGTTCCGGGCAGCGGGTAGAACCAGGCAGAGAATTCCCGGCTAGCAGCTTCCCTGTGGCGGGGAAGTGCAAACGTACACGTTTTCGGCCGAAAACGCGTTTTCTGGCGAAAACGCACACCACGGCTCTTTCTGAGAAAAAGCAAGCACGGAGGACGAGAATCGCTTTTGCCCTGCGTAGTGTTCCGGGCAGCGGGTAGAACCAGGCAGAGAATTCCCGGCTAGCAGCTGCCCTGTGGCCGGGAAGTGCAAACGTACACGTTTTTGGCCGAAAACGCGTTTTCCCGCGAAAACGCACACCACGGCTCTTTCTGAGAAAAAGCAAGCACGGAGGACGAGAATCGCTTTTGCCCTGCGTAGCGTTCCGGGCAGCGGGTAGAACCAGGCAGAGAATTCCCGGCTAGCAGCTTCCCTGTGGCCGGGAAGTGCAAACGTACACGTTTTCGGCCGAAAACGCGTTTTCCGGCGAAAACGCACACCACGGCTCTTTCTGAGAAAAAGCAAGCACGGAGGACGAGAATCGCTTTTGCCCTGCCAAGCGTTCCGGGCAGCGGGTAGAACCAGGCAGAGAATTCCCGGCTAGCAGCTGCCCTGTGGCCGGGAAGTGCAAACGTACACGTTTTCGGCCGAAAACGCGTTTTCCGGCGAAAACGCACACCACGGCTCTTTCTGAGAAAAAGCAAGCACGGAGGACGAGAATCGCTTTTGCCCTGCGTAGCGTTCCGGGCAGCGGGTAGAACCAGGCAGAGAATTCCCGGCTAGCAGCTTCCCTGTGGCCGGGAAGTGCAAACGTACACGTTTTCGGCCGAAAACTCGTTTTCCGGCGAAAACGCACACCACGGCTCTTTCTGAGAAAAAGCAAGCACGGAGGACGAGAATCGCTTTTGCCCTGCGTAGCGTTCCGGGCAGCGGGTAGAACCAGGCAGAGAATTCCCGGCTAGCAGCTTCCCTGTGGCGGGGAAGTGCAAACGTACACGTTTTCGGCGAAAACGCGTTTTCCGGCGAAAACGCACACCACGGCTCTTTCTGAGAAAAAGCAAGCACGGAGGACGAGAATCGCTTTTGCCCTGCGTAGCGTTCCGGGCAGCGGGTAGAACCAGGCAGAGAATTCCCGGCTAGCAGCTTCCCTGTGGCGGGGAAGTGCAAACGTACACGTTTTCGGCCGAAAACGCGTTTTCCGGCGAAAACGCACACCACGGCTCTTTCTGAGAAAAAGCAAGCACGGAGGACGAGAATCGCTTTTGCCCTGCGTAGTGTTCCGGGCAGCGGGTAGAACCAGGCAGAGAATTCCCGGCTAGCAGCTTCCCTGTGGCCGGGAAGTGCAAACGTACACGTTTTCGCCGAAAACGCGTTTTCCGGCGAAAACGCACACCACGGCTCTTTCTGAGAAAAAGCAAGCACGGAGGACGAGAATCGCTTTTGCCCTGCGTAGCGTTCCGGGCAGCGGGTAGAACCAGGCAGAGAATTCCCGGCTAGCAGCTTCCCTGTGGCCGGGAAGTGCAAACGTACACGTTTTCGGCTGAAAACGCGTTTACCGGCGAAAACGCACACCACGGCACTTTCTGAGAAAAAGCAAGCACGGAGGACGAGAATCGCTTTTGCCCTGCGTAGCGTTCCGGGCAGCGGGTAGAACCAGGCAGAGAATTCCCGGCTAGCAGCTTCCCTGTGGCCGGTAAGTGCAAACGTACTACGTTTTCGGCCGAAAACGCGTTTTCCGGCGAAAAAGCACACCATGGCTCTTTCTGAGAAAAAGCAAGCACGGAGGACGAGAATCGCTTTTGCCCTGCGTAGCGTTCCGGGCAGCGGGTAGAACCAGGCAGAAAATTCCCGGCTAGCAGCTTCCCTGTGGCCGGGAAGTGCAAACGTACACGTTTTCGGCCGAAAACGCGTTTTCCGGCGAAAACGCACACCACGGCTCTTTCTGAGAAAAAGCAAGCACGGAGGACGAGAATCGCTTTTGCCCTGCGTAGCGTTCCGGGCAGCGGGTAGAACCAGGCAGAGAATTCCCGGCTAGCAGCTTCCCTGTGGCGGGGAAGTGCAAACGTACACGTTTTCGGCCGAAAACGCGTTTTCCGGCGAAAACGCACACCACGGCTCTTTCTGAGAAAAAGCAAGCACGGAGGACGAGAATCGCTTTTGCCCTGCGTAGTGTTCCGGGCAGCGGGTAGAACCAGGCAGAGAATTCCCGGCTAGCAGCTTCCCTGTGGCCGGGAAGTGCAAACGTACACGTTTTCGGCCGAAAACGCGTTTTCCGGCGAAAACGCACACCACGGCTCTTTCTGAGAAAAAGCAAGCACGGAGGAAGAGAATCGCTTTTGCCCTGCGTAGCGTTCCGGGCAGCGGGTAGAACCAGGCAGAGAATTCCCGGCTAGCAGCTTCCCTGTGGCCGGGAAGTGCAAACGTACACGTTTTCGGCCGAAAACGCGTTTTCCGGCGAAAACGCACACCACAACTCTTTCTGAGAAAAAGCAAGCACGGAGGACGAGAATCGCTTTTGCCCTGCGTAGCGTTCCGGGCAGCGGGTAGAACCAGGCAGAGAATTCCCGGCTAGCAGCTTCCCTGTGGCCGGGAAGTGCAAACGTACACGTTTTCGGCCGAAAACGCGTTTTCCCGCGAAAACGCACACCACGGCTCTTTCTGAGAAAAAGCAAGCACGGAGGACGAGAATCGCTTTTGCCCTGCGTAGCGTTCCGGGCAGCGGGTAGAACCAGGCAGAGAATTCCCGGCTAGCAGCTTCCCTGTGGCCGGGAAGTGCAAACGTACACGTTTTCGGCCGAAAACGCGTTTTCCGGCGAAAACGCACACCACGGCTCTTTCTGGGAAAAAGCAAGCACGGAGGACGAGAATCGCTTTTGCCCTGCGTAGCGTTCCGGGCAGCGGGTAGAACCAGGCAGAAAATTCCCGGCTAGCAGCTTCCCTGTGGCCGGGAAGTGCAAACGTACACGTTTTCGGCCGAAAACGCGTTTTACCGCGAAAACGCACACCACGGCTCTTTCTGAGAAAAAGCAAGCACGGAGGACGAGAATCGCTTTTGCCCTGCGTAGCGTTCCGGGCAGCGGGTAGAACCAGGCAGAGAATTCCCGGCTAGCAGCTTCCCTGTGGCGGGGAAGTGCAAACGTACACGTTTTCGGCCGAAAACGCGTTTTCCGGCAAAAACGCACACCACGGCTCTTTCTGAGAAAAAGCAAGCACGGAGGACGAGAATCGCTTTTGCCCTGCGTAGTGTTCCGGGCAGCGGGTAGAACCAGGCAGAGAATTCCCGGCTAGCAGCTTCCCTGTGGCCGGGAAGTGCAAACGTACACGTTTTCGCCGAAAACGCGTTTTCCGGCGAAAACGCACACCACGGCTCTTTCTGAGAAAAAGCAAGCACGGAGGACGAGAATCGCTTTTGCCCTGCCAAGCGTTCCGGGCAGCGGGTAGAACCAGGCAGAGAATTCCCGGCTAGCAGCTTCCCTGTGGCCGGGAAGTGCAAACGTACACGTTTTCGGCTGAAAACGCGTTTACCGGCGAAAACGCACACCACGGCACTTTCTGAGAAAAAGCAAGCACGGAGGACGAGAATCGCTTTTGCCCTGCGTAGCGTTCCGGGCAGCGGGTAGAACCAGGCAGAGAATTCCCGGCTAGCAGCTTCCCTGTGGCCGGGAAGTGCAAACGTACTACGTTTTCGGCCGAAAACGCGTTTTCCGGCGAAAAAGCACACCATGGCTCTTTCTGAGAAAAAGCAAGCACGGAGGACGAGAATCGCTTTTGCCCTGCGTAGCGTTCCGGGCAGCGGGTAGAACCAGGCAGAAAATTCCCGGCTAGCAGCTTCCCTGAGGCCGGGAAGTGCAAACGTACACGTTTTCGGCCGAAAACGCGTTTTCCGGCGAAAACGCACACCACGGCTCTTTCTGAGAAAAAGCAAGCACGGAGGACGAGAATCGCTTTTGCCCTGCGTAGCGTTCCGGGCAGCGGGTAGAACCAGGCAGAGAATTCCCGGCTAGCAGCTTCCCTGTGGCGGGGAAGTGCAAACGTACACGTTTTCGGCCGAAAACGCGTTTTCCGGCGAAAACGCACACCACGGCTCTTTCTGAGAAAAAGCAAGCACGGAGGACGAGAATCGCTTTTGCCCTGCGTAGTGTTCCGGGCAGCGGGTAGAACCAGGCAGAGAATTCCCGGCTAGCAGCTTCCCTGTGGCCGGGAAGTGCAAACGTACACGTTTTCGGCCGAAAACGCGTTTTCCGGCGAAAACGCACACCACGGCTCTTTCTGAGAAAAAGCAAGCACGGAGGAAGAGAATCGCTTTTGCCCTGCGTAGCGTTCCGGGCAGCGGGTAGAACCAGGCAGAGAATTCCCGGCTAGCAGCTGCCCTGTGGCGGGGAAGTGCAAACGTACACGTTTTCGGCCGAAAACGCGTTTTCCGGCGAAAACGCACACCACGGCTCTTTCTGAGAAAAAGCAAGCACGGAGGACGAGAATCGCTTTTGCCCTGCGTAGCGTTCCGGGCAGCGGGTAGAACCAGGCAGAGAATTCCCGGCTAGCAGCTTCCCTGTGGCCGGGAAGTGCAAACGTACACGTTTTCGGCCGAAAACGCGTTTTCCGGCGAAAAGGCACACCACGGCTCTTTCTGAGAAAAAGCAAGCACGGAGGACGAGAATCGCTTTTGCCCTGCGTAGCGTTCCGGGCAGCGGGTAGAACCAGGCAGAGAATTCCCGGCTAGCAGCTTCCCTGTGGCCGGGAAGTGCAAACGTACACGTTTTCGGCCGAAAACGCGTTTTCCGGCGAAAACGCACACCACGGCTCTTTCTGAGAAAAAGCAAGCACGGAGGACGAGAATCGCTTTTGCCCTGCGTAGCGTTCCGGGCAGCAGGTAGAACCAGGCAGAGAATTCCCGGCTAGCAGCTTCCCTGTGGCGGGGAAGTGCAAACGTACACGTTTTCGGCGAAAACGCGTTTTCCGGCGAAAACGCACACCACGGCTCTTTCTGAGAAAAAGCAAGCACGGAGGACGAGAATCGCTTTTGCCCTGCGTAGTGTTCCGGGCAGCGGGTAGAACCAGGCAGAGAATTCCCGTCTAGCAGCTTCCCTGTGGCGGGGAAGTGCAAACGTACACGTTTTCGGCCGAAAAAGCGTTTTCCCGCGAAAACGCACACCACGGCTCTTTCTGAGAAAAAGCAAGCACGGAGGACGAGAATCGCTTTTGCCCTGCGTAGTGTTCCGGGCAGCGGGTAGAACCAGGCAGAGAATTCCCGTCTAGCAGCTTCCCTGTGGCGGGGAAGTGCAAACGTACACGTTTTCGGCCGAAAAAGCGTTTTCCCGCGAAAACGCACACCACGGCTCTTTCTGAGAAAAAGCAAGCACGGAGGACGAGAATCGCTTTTGCCCTGCGTAGTGTTCCGGGCAGCGGGTAGAACCAGGCAGAGAATTCCCGGCTAGCAGCTTCCCTGTGGCCGGGAAGTGCAAACGTACACGTTTTCGCCGAAAACGCGTTTTCCGGCGAAAACGCACACCACGGCTCTTTCTGAGAAAAAGCAAGCACGGAGGACGAGAATCGCTTTTGCCCTGCGTAGCGTTCCGGGCAGCGGGTAGAACCAGGCAGAGAATTCCCGGCTAGCAGCTTCCCTGTGGCCGGGAAGTGCAAACGTACACGTTTTCGGCTGAAAACGCGTTTACCGGCGAAAACGCACACCACGGCACTTTCTGAGAAAAAGCAAGCACGGAGGACGAGAATCGCTTTTGCCCTGCGTAGCGTTCCGGGCAGCGGGTAGAACCAGGCAGAGAATTCCCGGCTAGCAGCTTCCCTGTGGCCGGTAAGTGCAAACGTACTACGTTTTCGGCCGAAAACGCGTTTTCCGGCGAAAAAGCACACCATGGCTCTTTCTGAGAAAAAGCAAGCACGGAGGACGAGAATCGCTTTTGCCCTGCGTAGCGTTCCGGGCAGCGGGTAGAACCAGGCAGAAAATTCCCGGCTAGCAGCTTCCCTGAGGCCGGGAAGTGCAAACGTACACGTTTTCGGCCGAAAACGCGTTTTCCGGCGAAAACGCACACCACGGCTCTTTCTGAGAAAAAGCAAGCACGGAGGACGAGAATCGCTTTTGCCCTGCGTAGCGTTCCGGGCAGCGGGTAGAACCAGGCAGAGAATTCCCGGCTAGCAGCTTCCCTGTGGCGGGGAAGTGCAAACGTACACGTTTTCAGCCGAAAATGCGTTTTCCGGCGAAAACGCACACCACGGCTCTTTCTGAGAAAAAGCAAGCACGGAGGACGAGAATCGCTTTTGCCCTGCGTAGCGTTCCGGGCAGCGGGTAGAACCAGGCAGAAAATTCCCGGCTAGCAGCTTCCCTGAGGCCGGGAAGTGCAAACGTACACGTTTTCGGCCGAAAACGCGTTTTCCGGCGAAAACGCACACCACGGCTCTTTCTGAGAAAAAGCAAGCACGGAGGACGAGAATCGCTTTTGCCCTGCGTAGCGTTCCGGGCAGCGGGTAGAACCAGGCAGAGAATTCCCGGCTAGCAGCTTCCCTGTGGCGGGGAAGTGCAAACGTACACGTTTTCGGCCGAAAACGCGTTTTCCGGCGAAAACGCACACCACGGCTCTTTCTGAGAAAAAGCAAGCACGGAGGACGAGAATCGCTTTTGCCCTGCGTAGTGTTCCGGGCAGCGGGTAGAACCAGGCAGAGAATTCCCGGCTAGCAGCTTCCCTGTGGCCGGGAAGTGCAAACGTACACGTTTTCGGCCGAAAACGCGTTTTCCGGCGAAAACGCACACCACGGCTCTTTCTGAGAAAAAGCAAGCACGGAGGACGAGAATCGCTTTTGCCCTGCGTAGCGTTCCGGGCAGCGGGTAGAACCAGGCAGAGAATTCCCGGCTAGCAGCTTCCCTGTGGCCGGGAAGTGCAAACGTACACGTTTTCGGCCGAAAACGCGTTTTCCGGCGAAAACGCACACCACGGCTCTTTCTGAGAAAAAGCAAGCACGGAGGACGAGAATCGCTTTTGCCCTGAGTAGCGTTCCGGGCAGCGGGTAGAACCAGGCAGAGAATTCCCGGCTAGCAGCTTCCCTGTGGCCGGGAAGTGCAAACGTACACGTTTTCGGCCGAAAACGCGTTTTCCGGCGAAAAGGCACACCACGGCTCTTTCTGAGTAAAAGCAAGCACGGAGGACGAGAATCGCTTTTGCCCTGCGTAGCGTTCCGGGCAGCGGGTAGAACCAGGCAGAGAATTCCCGGCTAGCAGCTTCCCTGTGGCGGGGAAGTGCAAACGTACACGTTTTCGGCCGAAAACGCGTTTTCCGGCGAAAACGCACACCACGGCTCTTTCTGAGAAAAAGCAAGCACGGAGGACGAGAATCGCTTTTGCCCTGCGTAGCGTTCCGGGCAGCAGGTAGAACCAGGCAGAGAATTCCCGGCTAGCAGCTTCCCTGTGGCAGGGAAGTGCAAACGTACACGTTTTCGGCCGAAAACGCGTTTTCCCGCGAAAACGCACACCACGGCTCTTTCTGGGAAAAAGCAAGCACGGAGGACGAGAATCGCTTTTGCCCTGCGTAGCGTTCCGGGCAGCGGGTAGAACCAGGCAGAGAATTCCCGGCTAGCAGCTTCCCTGTGGCGGGGAAGTGCAAACGTACACGTTTTCGGCGAAAACGCGTTTACCGGCGAAAACGCACACCACGGCTCTTTCTGAGAAAAAGCAAGCACGGAGGACGAGAATCGCTTTTGCCCTGCGTAGCGTTCCGGGCAGCGGGTAGAACCAGGCAGAGAATTCCCGGCTAGCAGCTTCCCTGTGGCCGGGAAGTGCAAACGTACACGTTTTCGGCCGAAAACGCGTTTTCCGGCGAAAACGCACACCACGGCTCTTTCTGAGAAAAAGCAAGCACGGAGGACGAGAATCGCTTTTGCCCTGCGTAGTGTTCCGGGCAGCGGGTAGAACCAGGCAGAGAATTCCCGGCTAGCAGCTTCCCTGTGGCCGGGAATTGCAAACGTACACGTTTTCGCCGAAAACGCGTTTTCCCGCGAAAACGCACACCACGGCTCTTTCTGAGAAAAAGCAAGCACGGAGGACGAGAATCGCTTTTGCCCTGCGTAGCGTTCCGGGCAGCGGGTAGAACCAGGCAGAGAATTCCCGGCTAGCAGCTTCCCTGTGGCCGGGAAGTGCAAACGTACACGTTTTCGGCTGAAAACGCGTTTTCCGGCGAAAACGCACACCACGGCACTTTCTGAGAAAAAGCAAGCACGGAGGACGAGAATCGCTTTTGCCCTGCGTAGCGTTCCGGGCAGCGGGTAGAACCAGGCAGAGAATTCCCGGCTAGCAGCTTCCCTGTGGCCGGGAAGTGCAAACGTACTACGTTTTCGGCCGAAAACGCGTTTTCCGGCGAAAACGCACACCACGGCTCTTTTTGAGAAAAAGCAAGCACGGAGGACGAGAATCGCTTTTGCCCTGCGTAGCGTTCCGGGCAGCGGGTAGAACCAGGCAGAGAATTCCCGGCTAGCAGCTTCCCTGTGGCGGGGAAGTGCAAACGTACACGTTTTCGGCCGAAAACTCGTTTTCCGGCGAAAAAGCACACCATGGCTCTTTCTGAGAAAAAGCAAGCACGGAGGACGAGAATCGCTTTTGCCCTGCGTAGCGTTCCTGGCAGCGGGTAGAACCAGGCAGAGAATTCCCGTCTAGCAGCTTCCCTGTGGCGGGGAAGTGCAAACGTACACGTTTTCGGCCGAAAACGCGTTTTCCGGCGAAAACGCACACCACGGCTCTTTCTGAGAAAAAGCAAGCACGGAGGACGAGAATCGCTTTTGCCCTGCGTAGCGTTCCGGGCAGCGGGTAGAACCAGGCAGAGAATTCCCGGCTAGCAGCTTCCCTGTGGCCGGGAAGTGCAAACGTACACGTTTTCGGCCGAAAACGCGTTTTCCGGCGAAAACGCACACCACGGCTCTTTCTGAGAAAAAGCAAGCACGGAGGACGAGAATCGCTTTTGCCCTGCGTAGCGTTCCGGGCAGCGGGTAGAACCAGGCAGAGAATTCCCGGCTAGCAGCTTCCCTGTGGCCGGGAAGTGCAAACGTACACGTTTTCGGCCGAAAACGCGTTTTCCGGCGAAAACGCACACCACGGCTCTTTCTGAGAAAAAGCAAGCACGGAGGACGAGAATCGCTTTTGCCCTGCGTAGCGTTCCGGGCAGCGGGTAGAACCAGGCAGAGAATTCCCGGCTAGCAGCTTCCCTGTGGCCGGGAAGTGCAAACGTACACGTTTTCGCCGAAAACACGTTTTCCGGCGAAAACGCACACCACGGCTCTTTCTGAGAAAAAGCAAGCACGGAGGACGAGAATCGCTTTTGCCCTGCGTAGCGTTCCGGGCAGCGGGTAGAACCAGGCAGAGAATTCCCGGCTAGCAGCTTCCCTGTGGCGGGGAAGTGCAAACGTACACGTTTTCGGCCGAAAACGCGTTTTCCGGCGAAAACGCACACCACGGCTCTTTCTGAGAAAAAGCAAGCACGGAGGACGAGAATCGCTTTTGCCCTGCGTAGCGTTCCGGGCAGCGGGTAGAACCAGGCAGAGAATTACCGGCTAGCAGCTTCCCTGTGGCCGGGAAGTGCAAACGTACACGTTTTCGGCCGAAAACGCGTTTTCTGGCGAAAACGCACACCACGGCTCTTTCTGAGAAAAAGCAAGCACGGAGGACGAGAATCGCTTTTGCCCTGCGTAGCGTTCCGGGCAGCGGGTAGAACCAGGCAGAGAATTACCGGCTAGCAGCTTCCCTGTGGCCGGGAAGTGCAAACGTACACGTTTTCGGCCGAAAACGCGTTTTCTGGCGAAAACGCACACCACGGCTCTTTCTGAGAAAAAGCAAGCACGGAGGACGAGAATCGCTTTTGCCCTGCGTAGCGTTCCGGGCAGCGGGTAGAACCAGGCAGAGAATTCCCGGCTAGCAGCTTCCCTGTGGCGGGGAAGTGCAAACTTACACGTTTTCGGCCGAAAACGCGTTTACCGGCGAAAAAGCACACCATGGCTCTTTCTGAGAAAAAGCAAGCACGGAGGACGAGAATCGCTTTTGCCCTGCGTAGCGTTCCTGGCAGCGGGTAGAACCAGGCAGAGCATTCCCGGCTAGCAGCTTCCTTGTGGCGGGGAAGTGCAAACGTACACGTTTTCGGCCGAAAACGCGTTTTCCGGTGAAAAAGCACACCATGGCTCTTTCTGAGAAAAAGCAAGCACGGAGGACGAGAATCGCTTTTGCCCTGCGTAGCGTTCCTGGCAGCGGGTAGAACCAGGCAGAGAATTCCCGTCTAGCAGCTTCCCTGTGGCGGGGAAGTGCAAACGTACACGTTTTCGGCCGAAAACGCGTTTTGCGGCGAAAACGCACACCACGGCTCTTTCTGAGAAAAAGCAAGCACGGAGGATGAGAATCGCTCTTGCCCTGCGTAGCGTTCCGGGCAGCGGGTAGAACCTGGCAGAGAATTCCCGGCTAGCAGCTTCCCTGTGGCGGGGAAGTGCAAACGTACACGTTTTCGGCCGAAAACGCGTTTTCTGGCGAAAACACACACCACGGCTCTTTCTGAGAAAAAGCAAGCACGGAGGACGAGAATCGCTTTTGCCCTGCGTAGTGTTCCGGGCAGCGGGTAGAACCAGGCAGAGAATTCCCGGCTAGCAGCTTCCCTGTGGCCGGGAAGTGCAAACGTACACGTTTTCGCCGAAAACTCGTTTTCCGGCGAAAACGCACACCACGGCTCTTTCTGAGAAAAAGCAAGCACGGAGGACGAGAATCGCTTTTGCCCTGCGTAGCGTTCCGGGCAGCGGGTAGAACCAGGCAGAGAATTCCCGGCTAGCAGCTTCCCTGTGGCCGGGAAGTGCAAACGTACACGTTTTCGGCCGAAAACGCGTTTTCTGGCGAAAACGCACACCACGGCTCTTTCTGAGAAAAAGCAAGCACGGAGGACGAGAATCGCTTTTGCCCTGCGTAGCGTTCCGGGCAGCGGGTAGAACCAGGCAGAGAATTCCCGGCTAGCAGCTTCCCTGTGGCCGGGAAGTGCAAACGTACACGTTTTCGGCCGAAAAGGCGTTTTGCGGCGAAAACGCACACCACGGCTCTTTCTGAGAAAAAGCAAGCACGGAGGACGAGAATCGCTTTTGCCCTGCGTAGCGTTCCGGGCAGCGGGTAGAACCAGGCAGAGAATTCCCGGCTAGCAGCTTCCCTGTGGCGGGGAAGTGCAAACGTACACGTTTTCGGCCGAAAACGCGTTTTCTGGCGAAAACACACACCACGGCTCTTTCTGAGAAAAAGCAAGCACGGAGGACGAGAATCGCTTTTGCCCTGCGTAGTGTTCCGGGCAGCGGGTAGAACCAGGCAGAGAATTCCCGGCTAGCAGCTTCCCTGTGGCGGGGAAGTGCAAACGTACACGTTTTCGGCCGAAAACGCGTTTTCTGGCGAAAACACACACCACGGCTCTTTCTGAGAAAAAGCAAGCACGGAGGACGAGAATCGCTTTTGCCCTGCGTAGTGTTCCGGGCAGCGGGTAGAACCAGGCAGAGAATTCCCGGCTAGCAGCTTCCCTGTGGCCGGGAAGTGCAAACGTACACGTTTTCGGCCGAAAACGCGTTTTCCGGCGAAAACGCACACCACGGCTCTTTCTGAGAAAAAGCAAGCACGGAGGACGAGAATCGCTTTTGCCCTGCGTAGCGTTCCGGGCAGCGGGTAGAACCAGGCAGAGAATTCCCGGCTAGCAGCTTCCCTGTGGCCGGGAAGTGCAAACGTACACGTTTTCAGCCGAAAACGCGTTTTCCGGCGAAAACGCACACCACGGCTCTTTCTGAGAAAAAGCAAGCACGGAGGACGAGAATCGCTTTTGCCCTGCGTAGCGTTCTGAGCAGCGGGTAGAAATAGGCAGCGAATTGCCGGCTAGCATCTTCCCTGTGGCCGGGAAGTGCAAACGTACACGTTTTCGGCCGAAAACGCGTTTTCTGGCGAAAAAGCACACCATGGCTCTTTCTGAGAAAAAGCAAGCACGGAGCACGAGAATCGCTTTTGCCCTGCGTAGCGTTCCGGGCAGCGGGTAGAACCAGGCAGAGAATTCCCGTCTAGCAGCTTCCCTGTGGCGGGGAAGTGCAAACGTACACGTTTTCGGCCGAAAACTCGTTTTCCCGCGAAAACGCACACCACGGCTCTTTCTGAGAAAAAGCAAGCACGGAGGACGAGAATCGCTTTTGCCCTGCGTAGCGTTCCGGGCAGCGGGTAGAACCAGGCAGAGAATTCCCGGCTAGCAGCTTCCCTGTGGCGGGGAAGTGCACACGTACACGTTTTCGGCCGAAAACGCGTTTTCCGGCGAAAACGCACACCACGGCTCTTTCTGAGAAAAAGCAAGCACGGAGGACGAGAATCGCTTTTGCCCTGCGTAGTGTTCCGGGCAGCGGGTAGAACCAGGCAGAGAATTCCCGGCTAGCAGCTTCCCTGTGGCCGGGAAGTGCAAACGTACACGTTTTCGCCGAAAACGCGTTTTCCGGCGAAAACGCACACCACGGCTCTTTCTGAGAAAAAGCAAGCACGGAGGACGAGAATCGCTTTTGCCCTGCGTAGCGTTCCGGGCAGCGGGTAGAACCAGGCAGAGAATTCCCGTCTAGCAGCTTCCCTGTGGCGGGGAAGTGCAAACGTACACGTTTTCGGCCGAAAACGCGTTTTCTGGCGAAAACACACACCACGGCTCTTTCTGAGAAAAAGCAAGCACGGAGGACAAGAATCGCTTTTGCCCTGCGTAGTGTTCCGGGCAGCGGGTAGAACCAGGCAGAGAATTCCCGGCTAGCAGCTTCCCTGTGGCCGGGAAGTGCAAACGTACACGTTTTCGCCGAAAACTCGTTTTCCGGCGAAAACCCACACCACGGCTCTTTCTGAGAAAAAGCAAGCACGGAGGACGAGAATCGCTTTTGCCCTGCGTAGCGTTCCGGGCAGCGGGTAGAACCAGGCAGAGAATTCCCGTCTAGCAGCTTCCCTGTGGCCGGGAAGTGCAAACGTACACGTTTTCGGCCGAAAACGCGTTTTCCGGCGAAAACGCACACCACGGCTCTTTCTGAGAAAAAGCAAGCACGGAGGACGAGAATCGCTTTTGCCCTGCGTAGCGTTCCGGGCAGCGGGTAGAACCAGGCAGAGAATTCCCGGCTAGCAGCTTCCTTGTGGCGGGGAAGTGCAAACGTACACGTTTTCGGCCGAAAACGCGTTTTCCGGCGAAAACGCACACCACGGCTCTTTCTGAGAAAAAGCAAGCACGGAGGACGAGAATCGCTTTTGCCCTGCGTAGCGTTCCTGGCAGCGGGTAGAACCAGGCAGAGAATTCCCGTCTAGCAGCTTCCCTGTGGCGGGGAAGTGCACACGTACACGTTTTCGGCCGAAAACGCGTTTTCCGGCGAAAACGCACACCACGGCTCTTTCTGAGAAAAAGCAAGCACGGAGGACGAGAATCGCTTTTGCCCTGCGTAGCGTTCCGGGCAGCGGGTAGAACCAGGCAGAGAATTCCCGGCTAGCAGCTTCCCTGTGGCGGGGAAGTGCAAACGTACACGTTTTCGGCCGAAAACGCGTTTTCTGGCGAAAACACACACCACGGCTCTTTCTGAGAAAAAGCAAGCACGGAGGACGAGAATCGCTTTTGCCCTGCGTAGTGTTCCGGGCAGCGGGTAGAACCAGGCAGAGAATTCCCGGCTAGCAGCTTCCCTGTGGCGGGGAAGTGCAAACGTACACGTTTTCGGCCGAAAACGCGTTTTCCGGCGAAAACGCACACCACGGCTCTTTCTGAGAAAAAGCAAGCACGGAGGACGGGAATCGCTTTTGCCCTGCGTAGCGTTCCGGGCAGCGGGTAGAACCAGGCAGAGAATTCCCGGCTAGCAGCTTCCCTGTGGCCGGGAAGTGCAAACGTACACGTTTTCAGCCGAAAACGCGTTTTCCGGCGAAAACCCACACCACGGCTCTTTCTGAGAAAAAGCAAGCACGGAGGACGAGAATCGCTTTTGCCCTGCGTAGCGTTCCGGGCAGCGGGTAGAACCAGGCAGAGAATTCCCGGCTAGCAGCTTCCTTGTGGCGGGGAAGTGCAAACGTACACGTTTTCGGCCGAAAACGCGTTTTCCGGCGAAAACGCACACCACGGCTCTTTCTGAGAAAAAGCAAGCACGGAGGACGAGAATCGCTTTTGCCCTGCGTAGCGTTCCTGGCAGCGGGTAGAACCAGGCAGAAAATTCCCGTCTAGCAGCTTCCCTGTGGCGGGGAAGTGCACACGTACACGTTTTCGGCCGAAAACGCGTTTTCCGGCGAAAACGCACACCACGGCTCTTTCTGAGAAAAAGCAAGCACGGAGGACGAGAATCGCTTTTGCCCTGCGTAGCGTTCCGGGCAGCGGGTAGAACCAGGCAGAGAATTCCCGGCTAGCAGCTTCCCTGTGGCGGGGAAGTGCAAACGTACACGTTTTCGGCCGAAAACGCGTTTTCTGGCGAAAACACACACCACGGCTCTTTCTGAGAAAAAGCAAGCACGGAGGACGAGAATCGCCTTTGCCCTGCGTAGTGTTCCGGGCAGCGGGTAGAACCAGGCAGAGAATTCCCGGCTAGCAGCTTCCCTGTGGCGGGGAAGTGCAAACGTACACGTTTTCGGCCGAAAACGCGTTTTCCGGCGAAAACACACACCACGGCTCTTTCTGAGAAAAAGCAAGCACGGAGGACTAGAATCGCTTTTGCCCTGCGTAGTGTTCCGGGCAGCGGGTAGAACCAGGCAGAGAATTCCCGGCTAGCAGCTTCCCTGTGGCCGGGAAGTGCAAACGTACACGTTTTCGGCCGAAAACGCGTTTTCCGGCGAAAACGCACACCACGGCTCTTTCTGAGAAAAAGCAAGCACGGAGGACGAGAATCGCTTTTGCCCTGCGTAGCGTTCCGGGCAGCGGGTAGAACCAGGCAGAGAATTCCCGGCTAGCAGCTTCCCTGTGGCCGGGAAGTGCAAACGTACACGTTTTCAGCCGAAAACGCGTTTTCCGGCGAAAACGCACACCACGGCTCTTTCTGAGAAAAAGCAAGCACGGAGGACGAGAATCGCTTTTGCCCTGCGTAGCGTTCTGAGCAGCGGGTAGAAATAGGCAGCGAATAGCCGGCTAGCATCTTCCCTGTGGCCGGGAAGTGCAAACGTACACGTTTTCGGCCGAAAACGCGTTTTCTGGCGAAAAAGCACACCATGGCTCTTTCTGAGAAAAAGCAAGCACGGAGCACGAGAATCGCTTTTGCCCTGCGTAGCGTTCCGGGCAGCGGGTAGAACCAGGCAGAGAATTCCCGGCTAGCAGCTTCCCTGTGGCCGGGAAGTGCAAACGTACACGTTTTCAGCCGAAAACGCGTTTTCCGGCGAAAACGCACACCACGGCTCTTTCTGAGAAAAAGCAAGCACGGAGGACGAGAATCGCTTTTGCCCTGCGTAGCGTTCTGAGCAGCGGGTAGAAATAGGCAGCGAATAGCCGGCTAGCATCTTCCCTGTGGCCGGGAAGTGCAAACGTACACGTTTTCGGCCGAAAACGCGTTTTCTGGCGAAAAAGCACACCATGGCTCTTTCTGAGAAAAAGCAAGCACGGAGCACGAGAATCGCTTTTGCCCTGCGTAGCGTTCCGGGCAGCGGGTAGAACCAGGCAGAGAATTCCCGTCTAGCAGCTTCCCTGTGGCGGGGAAGTGCAAACGTACACGTTTTCGGCCGAAAACTCGTTTTCCGGCGAAAACGCACACCACGGCTCTTTCTGAGAAAAAGCAAGCACGGAGGACGAGAATCGCTTTTGCCCTGCGTAGCGTTCCGGGCAGCGGGTAGAACCAGGCAGAGAATTCCCGTCTAGCAGCTTCCCTGTGGCGGGGAAGTGCATACGTACACGTTTTCGGCCGAAAACGCGTTTTCCGGCGAAAACGCACACCACGGCTCTTTCTGAGAAAAAGCAAGCACGGAGGACGAGAATCGCTTTTGCCCTGCGTAGTGTTCCGGGCAGCGGGTAGAACCAGGCAGAGAATTCCCGGCTAGCAGCTTCCCTGTGGCCGGGAAGTGCAAACGTACACGTTTTCGCCGAAAACGCGTTTTCCGGCGAAAACGCACACCACGGCTCTTTCTGAGAAAAAGCAAGCACGGAGGACGAGAATCGCTTTTGCCCTGCGTAGCGTTCCGGGCAGCGGGTAGAACCAGGCAGAGAATTCCCGTCTAGCAGCTTCCCTGTGGCCGGGAAGTGCAAACGTACACGTTTTCGGCCGAAAACGCGTTTTCTGGCGAAAACACACACCACGGCTCTTTCTGAGAAAAAGCAAGCACGGAGGACGAGAATCGCTTTTGCCCTGCGTAGTGTTCCGGGCAGCGGGTAGAACCAGGCAGAGAATTCCCGGCTAGCAGCTTCCCTGTGGCCGGGAAGTGCAAACGTACACGTTTTCGCCGAAAACTCGTTTTCCGGCGAAAACCCACACCACGGCTCTTTCTGAGAAAAAGCAAGCACGGAGGACGAGAATCGCTTTTGCCCTGCGTAGCGTTCCGGGCAGCGGGTAGAACCAGGCAGAGAATTCCCGTCTAGCAGCTTCCCTGTGGCCGGGAAGTGCAAACGTACACGTTTTCGGCCGAAAACGCGTTTTCCGGCGAAAACGCACACCACGGCTCTTTCTGAGAAAAAGCAAGCACGGAGGACGAGAATCGCTTTTGCCCTGCGTAGCGTTCCGGGCAGCGGGTAGAACCAGGCAGAGAATTCCCGGCTAGCAGCTTCCTTGTGGCGGGGAAGTGCAAACGTACACGTTTTCGGAAGAAAACGCGTTTTCCGGCGAAAACGCACACCACGGCTCTTTCTGAGAAAAAGCAAGCACGGAGGACGAGAATCGCTTTTGCCCTGCGTAGCGTTCCTGGCAGCGGGTAGAACCAGGCAGAGAATTCCCGTCTAGCCGCTTCCCTGTGGCGGGGAAGTGCACACGTACACGTTTTCGGCCGAAAACGCGTTTTCCGGCGAAAACGCTCACCACGGCTCTTTCTGAGAAAAAGCAAGCACGGAGGACGAGAATCGCTTTTGCCCTGCGTAGCGTTCCGGGCAGCGGGTAGAACCAGGCAGAGAATTCCCGGCTAGCAGCTTCCCTCTGGCCGGGAAGTGCAAACGTACACGTTTTCGGCCGAAAACGCGTTTTCTGGCGAAAACGCACACCACGGCTCTTTCTGAGAAAAAGCAAGCACGGAGGACGAGAATCGCTTTTGCCCTGCGTAGTGTTCCGGGCAGCGGGTAGAACCAGGCAGAGAATTCCCGGCTAGCAGCTTCCCTGTGGCGGGGAAGTGCAAACGTACACGTTTTCGGCCGAAAACGCGTTTTCCGGCGAAAACGCACACCACGGCTCTTTCTGAGAAAAAGCAAGCACGGAGGAGGAGAATCGCTTTTGCCCTGCGTAGCGTTCCGGGCAGCGGGTAGAACCAGGCAGAGAATTCCCGGCTAGCAGCTTCCCTGTGGCCGGGAAGTGCAAACGTACTACGTTTTCGGCCGAAAACGCGTTTTCCGGCGAAAACGCACACCACGGCTCTTTCTGAGAAAAAGCAAGCACGGAGGACGAGAATCGCTTTTGCCCTGCATAGCGTTCCGGGCAGCGGGTAGTACCAGGCAGAGAATTCCCGGCTAGCAGCTTCCCTGTGGCGGGGAAGTGCAAACGTACACGTTTTCGGCCGAAAACGCGTTTTCTAGCGAAAACGCACACCACGGCTCTTTCTGAGAAAAAGAAAGCACGGAGGACGAGAATCGCTTTTGCCCTGCGTAGTGTTCCGGGCAGCGGGTAGAACCAGGCAGAGAATTCCCGGCTAGCAGCTTCCCTGTGGCCGGGAAGTGCAAACGTACACGTTTTCGGCCGAAAACGCGTTTTCCGGCGAAAAAGCACACCACGGCTCTTTCTGAGAAAAAGCAAGCACGGAGGACGAGAATCGCTTTTGCCCTGCGTAGCGTTCCGGGCAGCGGGTAGAACCAGGCATAGAATTCCCGTCTAGCAGCTTCCCTGTGGCCGGGAAGTGCAAACGTACACGTTTTCGGCCGAAAACGCGTTTTCCGGCGAAAACGCACACCACGGCTCTTTCTGAGAAAAAGCAAGCACGGAGGACGAGAATCGCTTTTGCCCTGCGTAGTGTTCCGGGCAGCGGGTAGAACCAGGCAGAGAATTCCCGGCTAGCAGCTTCCCTGTGGCCGGGAAGTGCAAACGTACACGTTTTCGGCCGAAAACGCGTTTTCCGGCGAAAACGCACACCACGGCTCTTTCTGAGAAAAAGCAAGCACGGAGGACGAGAATCGCTTTTGCCCTGCGTAGCGTTCCGGGCAGCGGGTAGAACCAGGCAGAGAATTCCCGGCTAGCAGCTTCCCTGTGGCCGGGAAGTGCAAACGTACACGTTTTCGGCCGAAAACGCGTTTTCCGGCGAAAACGCACACCACGGCTCTTTCTGAGAAAAAGCAAGCACGGAGGACGAGAATCGCTTTTGCCCTGCGTAGCGTTCCTGGCAGCGGGTAGAACCAGGCAGAGAATTCCCGTCTAGCAGCTTCCCTGTGGCGGGGAAGTGCACACGTACACGTTTTCGGCCGAAAACGCGTTTTCCGGCGAAAACGCACACCACGGCTCTTTCTGAGAAAAAGCAAGCACGGAGGACGAGAATCGCTTTTGCCCTGCGTAGCGTTCCGGGCAGCGGGTAGAACCAGGCAGAGAATTCCCGGCTAGCAGCTTCCCTGTGGCGGGGAAGTGCAAACGTACACGTTTTCGGCCGAAAACGCGTTTTCTGGCGAAAACACACACCACGGCTCTTTCTGAGAAAAAGCAAGCACGGAGGACGAGAATCGCTTTTGCCCTGCGTAGTGTTCCGGGCAGCGGGTAGAACCAGGCAGAGAATTCCCGGCTAGCAGCTTCCCTGTGGCGGGGAAGTGCAAACGTACACGTTTTCGGCCGAAA
The DNA here is from genome assembly GCF_965140245.1 of Athene noctua. NCBI lineage: Eukaryota > Metazoa > Chordata > Aves > Strigiformes > Strigidae > Athene > Athene noctua. The sequence continues at coordinate 663,376 of NW_027437553.1, read as the reverse complement.
ACGCGTTTTCTGGCGAAAACACACACCACGGCTCTTTCTGAGAAAAAGCAAGCACGGAGGACGAGAATCGCTTTTGCCCTGCGTAGTGTTCCGGGCAGCGGGTAGAACCAGGCAGAGAATTCCCGGCTAGCAGCTTCCCTGTGGCCGGGAAGTGCAAACGTACACGTTTTCGGCCGAAAACGCGTTTTCCGGCGAAAACGCACACCACGGCTCTTTCTGAGAAAAAGCAAGCACGGAGGACGAGAATCGCTTTTGCCCTGCGTAGCGTTCTGAGCAGCGGGTAGAAATAGGCAGCGAATTGCCGGCTAGCATCTTCCCTGTGGCCGGGAAGTGCAAACGTACACGTTTTCGGCCGAAAACGCGTTTTCTGGCGAAAAAGCACACCATGGCTCTTTCTGAGAAAAAGCAAGCACGGAGCACGAGAATCGCTTTTGCCCTGCGTAGCGTTCCGGGCAGCGGGTAGAACCAGGCAGAGAATTCCCGTCTAGCAGCTTCCCTGTGGCGGGGAAGTGCAAACGTACACGTTTTCGGCCGAAAACTCGTTTTCCGGCGAAAACGCACACCACGGCTCTTTCTGAGAAAAAGCAAGCACGGAGGACGAGAATCGCTTTTGCCCTGCGTAGCGTTCCGGGCAGCGGGTAGAACCAGGCAGAGAATTCCCGGCTAGCAGCTTCCCTGTGGCGGGGAAGTGCAAACGTACACGTATTCGGCCGAAAACGCGTTTTCCGGCGAAAACGCACACCACGGCTCTTTCTGAGAAAAAGCAAGCACGGAGGACGAGAATCGCTTTTGCCCTGCGTAGTGTTCCGGGCAGCGGGTAGAACCAGGCAGAGAATTCCCGGCTAGCAGCTTCCCTGTGGCCGGGAAGTGCAAACGTACACGTTTTCGCCGAAAACGCGTTTTCCGGCGAAAACGCACACCACGGCTCTTTCTGAGAAAAAGCAAGCACGGAGGACGAGAATCGCTTTTGCCCTGCGTAGCGTTCCGGGCAGCGGGTAGAACCAGGCAGAGAATTCCCGTCTAGCAGCTTCCCTGTGGCGGGGAAGTGCAAACGTACACGTTTTCGGCCGAAAACGCGTTTTCTGGCGAAAACACACACCACGGCTCTTTCTGAGAAAAAGCAAGCACGGAGGACGAGAATCGCTTTTGCCCTGCGTAGTGTTCCGGGCAGCGGGTAGAACCAGGCAGAGAATTCCCGGCTAGCAGCTTCCCTGTGGCCGGGAAGTGCAAACGTACACGTTTTCGCCGAAAACTCGTTTTCCGGCGAAAACCCACACCACGGCTCTTTCTGAGAAAAAGCAAGCACGGAGGACGAGAATCGCTTTTGCCCTGCGTAGCGTTCCGGGCAGCGGGTAGAACCAGGCAGAGAATTCCCGGCTAGCAGCTTCCCTGTGGCCGGGAAGTGCAAACGTACACGTTTTCGGCCGAAAACGCGTTTTCCGGCGAAAACGCACACCACGGCTCTTTCTGAGAAAAAGCAAGCACGGAGGACGAGAATCGCTTTTGCCCTGCGTAGCGTTCCGGGCAGCGGGTAGAACCAGGCAGAGAATTCCCGGCTAGCAGCTTCCTTGTGGCGGGGAAGTGCAAACGTACACGTTTTCGGAAGAAAACGCGTTTTCCGGCGAAAACGCACACCACGGCTCTTTCTGAGAAAAAGCAAGCACGGAGGACGAGAATCGCTTTTGCCCTGCGTAGCGTTCCTGGCAGCGGGTAGAACCAGGCAGAGAATTCCCGTCTAGCAGCTTCCCTGTGGCGGGGAAGTGCACACGTACACGTTTTCGGCCGAAAACGCGTTTTCCGGCGAAAACGCACACCACGGCTCTTTCTGAGAAAAAGCAAGCACGGAGGACGAGAATCGCTTTTGCCCTGCGTAGCGTTCCGGGCAGCGGGTAGAACCAGGCAGAGAATTCCCGGCTAGCAGCTTCCCTGTGGCAGGGAAGTGCAAACGTACACGTTTTCGGCCGAAAACGCGTTTTCTGGCGAAAACACACACCACGGCTCTTTCTGAGAAAAAGCAAGCACGGAGGACGAGAATCGCTTTTGCCCTGCGTAGTGTTCCGGGCAGCGGGTAGAACCAGGCAGAGAATTCCCGGCTAGCAGCTTCCCTGTGGCGGGGAAGTGCAAACGTACACGTTTTCGGCCGAAAACGCGTTTTCTGGCGAAAACACACACCACGGCTCTTTCTGAGAAAAAGCAAGCACGGAGGACGAGAATCGCTTTTGCCCTGCGTAGTGTTCCGGGCAGCGGGTAGAACCAGGCAGAGAATTCCCGGCTAGCAGCTTCCCTGTGGCCGGGAAGTGCAAACGTACACGTTTTCGGCCGAAAACGCGTTTTCCGGCGAAAACGCACACCACGGCTCTTTCTGAGAAAAAGCAAGCACGGAGGACGGGAATCGCTTTTGCCCTGCGTAGCGTTCCGGGCAGCGGGTAGAACCAGGCAGAGAATTCCCGGCTAGCAGCTTCCCTGTGGCCGGGAAGTGCAAACGTACACGTTTTCAGCCGAAAACGCGTTTTCCGGCGAAAACCCACACCACGGCTCTTTCTGAGAAAAAGCAAGCACGGAGGACGAGAATCGCTTTTGCCCTGCGTAGCGTTCCGGGCAGCGGGTAGAACCAGGCAGAGAATTCCCGGCTAGCAGCTTCCTTGTGGCGGGGAAGTGCAAACGTACACGTTTTCGGCCGAAAACGCGTTTTCCGGCGAAAACGCACACCACGGCTCTTTCTGAGAAAAAGCAAGCACGGAGGACGAGAATCGCTTTTGCCCTGCGTAGCGTTCCGGGCAGCGGGTAGAACCAGGCAGAGAATTCCCGGCTAGCAGCTTCCCTGTGGCGGGGAAGTGCAAACGTACACCTTTTCGGCCGAAAACGCGTTTTCTGGCGAAAACACACACCACGGCTCTTTCTGAGAAAAAGCAAGCACGGAGGACGAGAATCGCTTTTGCCCTGCGTAGTGTTCCGGGCAGCGGGTAGAACCAGGCAGAGAATTCCCGGCTAGCAGCTTCCCTGTGGCGGGGAAGTGCAAACGTACACGTTTTCGGCCGAAAACGCGTTTTCTGGCGAAAACACACACCACGGCTCTTTCTGAGAAAAAGCAAGCACGGAGGACTAGAATCGCTTTTGCCCTGCGTAGTGTTCCGGGCAGCGGGTAGAACCAGGCAGAGAATTCCCGGCTAGCAGCTTCCCTGTGGCCGGGAAGTGCAAACGTACACGTTTTCGGCCGAAAACGCGTTTTCCGGCGAAAACGCACACCACGGCTCTTTCTGAGAAAAAGCAAGCACGGAGGACGAGAATCGCTTTTGCCCTGCGTAGCGTTCCGGGCAGCGGGTAGAACCAGGCAGAGAATTCCCGGCTAGCAGCTTCCCTGTGGCCGGGAAGTGCAAACGTACACGTTTTCAGCCGAAAACGCGTTTTCCGGCGAAAACGCACACCACGGCTCTTTCTGAGAAAAAGCAAGCACGGAGGACGAGAATCGCTTTTGCCCTGCGTAGCGTTCTGAGCAGCGGGTAGAAATAGGCAGCGAATTGCCGGCTAGCATCTTCCCTGTGGCCGGGAAGTGCAAACGCACACGTTTTCGGCCGAAAACGCGTTTTCTGGCGAAAAAGCACACCATGGCTCTTTCTGAGAAAAAGCAAGCACGGAGCACGAGAATCGCTTTTGCCCTGCGTAGCGTTCCGGGCAGCGGGTAGAACCAGGCAGAGAATTCCCGGCTAGCAGCTTCCCTGTGGCGGGGAAGTGCATACGTACACGTTTTCGGCCGAAAACGCGTTTTCCGGCGAAAACGCACACCACGGCTCTTTCTGAGAAAAAGCAAGCACGGAGGACGAGAATCGCTTTTGCCCTGCGTAGCGTTCCGGGCAGCGGGTAGAACCAGGCAGAGAATTCCCGGCTAGCAGCTTCCCTGTGGCCGGGAAGTGCAAACGTACACGTTTTCGCCGAAAACGCGTTTTCCGGCGAAAACGCACACCACGGCTCTTTCTGAGAAAAAGCAAGCACGGAGGACGAGAATCGCTTTTGCCCTGCGTAGCGTTCCGGGCAGCGGGTAGAACCAGGCAGAGAATTCCCGGCTAGCAGCTTCCCTGTGGCGGGGAAGTGCAAACGTACACGTTTTCGGCCGAAAACGCGTTTTCTGGCGAAAACACACACCACGGCTCTTTCTGAGAAAAAGCAAGCACGGAGGACGAGAATCGCTTTTGCCCTGCGTAGTGTTCCGGGCAGCGGGTAGAACCAGGCAGAGAATTCCCGGCTAGCAGCTTCCCTGTGGCCGGGAAGTGCAAACGTACACGTTTTCGCCGAAAACTCGTTTTCCGGCGAAAACCCACACCACGGCTCTTTCTGAGAAAAAGCAAGCACGGAGGACGAGAATCGCTTTTGCCCTGCGTAGCGTTCCGGGCAGCGGGTAGAACCAGGCAGAGAATTCCCGTCTAGCAGCTTCCCTGTGGCCGGGAAGTGCAAACGTACACGTTTTCGGCCGAAAACGCGTTTTCCGGCGAAAACGCACACCACGGCTCTTTCTGAGAAAAAGCAAGCACGGAGGACGAGAATCGCTTTTGCCCTGCGTAGCGTTCCGGGCAGCGGGTAGAACCAGGCAGAGAATTCCCGGCTAGCAGCTTCCTTGTGGCGGGGAAGTGCAAACGTACACGTTTTCGGAAGAAAACGCGTTTTCCGGCGAAAACGCACACCAGGGCTCTTTCTGAGAAAAAGCAAGCACGGAGGACGAGAATCGCTTTTGCCCTGCGTAGCGTTCCTGGCAGCGGGTAGAACCAGGCAGAGAATTCCCGTCTAGCAGCTTCCCTGTGGCGGGGAAGTGCAAACGTACACGTTTTCGGCCGAAAACGCGTTTTCTGGCGAAAACACACACCACGGCTCTTTCTGAGAAAAAGCAAGCACGGAGGACGAGAATCGCTTTTGCCCTGCGTAGTGTTCCGGGCAGCGGGTAGAACCAGGCAGAGAATTCCCGGCTAGCAGCTTCCCTGTGGCCGGGAAGTGCAAACGTACACGTTTTCGGCCGAAAACGCGTTTTCCGGCGAAAACGCACACCACGGCTCTTTCTGAGAAAAAGCAAGCACGGAGGACGGGAATCGCTTTTGCCCTGCGTAGCGTTCCGGGCAGCGGGTAGAACCAGGCAGAGAATTCCCGGCTAGCAGCTTCCCTGTGGCCGGGAAGTGCAAACGTACACGTTTTCAGCCGAAAACGCGTTTTCCGGCGAAAACGCACACCACGGCTCTTTCTGAGAAAAAGCAAGCACGGAGGACGAGAATCGCTTTTGCCCTGCGTAGCGTTCCGGGCAGCGGGTAGAACCAGGCAGAGAATTCCCGGCTAGCAGCTTCCCTCTGGCCGGGAAGTGCAAACGTACACGTTTTCGGCCGAAAACGCGTTTACCGGCGAAAACGCACACCACGGCTCTTTCTGAGAAAAAGCAAGCACGGAGGACGAGAATCGCTTTTGCCCTGCGTAGCGTTCCGGGCAGCGGGTAGAACCAGGCAGAGAATTCCCGGCTAGCAGCTTCCCTCTGGCCGGGAAGTGCAAACGTACACGTTTTCGGCCGAAAACGCGTTTTCTGGCGAAAACGCACACCACGGCTCTTTCTGAGAAAAAGCAAGCACGGAGGACGAGAATCGCTTTTGCCCTGCGTAGTGTTCCGGGCAGCGGGTAGAACCAGGCAGAGAATTCCCGGCTAGCAGCTTCCCTGTGGCGGGGAAGTGCAAACGTACACGTTTTCGGCCGAAAACGCGTTTTCCGGCGAAAACGCACACCACGGCTCTTTCTGAGAAAAAGCAAGCACGGAGGACGAGAATCGCTTTTGCCCTGCGTAGCGTTCCGGGCAGCGGGTAGAACCAGGCAGAGAATTCCCGGCTAGCAGCTTCCCTGTGGCCGGGAAGTGCAAACGTACTACGTTTTCGGCCGAAAACGCGTTTTCCGGCGAAAACGCACACCACGGCTCTTTCTGAGAAAAAGCAAGCACGGAGGACGAGAATCGCTTTTGCCCTGCATAGCGTTCCGGGCAGCGGGTAGTACCAGGCAGAGAATTCCCGGCTAGCAGCTTCCCTGTGGCGGGGAAGTGCAAACGTACACGTTTTCGGCCGAAAAAGCGTTTTCTAGCGAAAACGCACACCACGGCTCTTTCTGAGAAAAAGAAAGCACGGAGGACGAGAATCGCTTTTGCCCTGCGTAGTGTTCCGGGCAGCGGGTAGAACCAGGCAGAGAATTCCCGGCTAGCAGCTTCCCTGTGGCCGGGAAGTGCAAACGTACACGTTTTCGGCCGAAAACGCGTTTTACCGCGAAAAAGCACACCACGGCTCTTTCTGAGAAAAAGCAAGCACGGAGGACGAGAATCGCTTTTGCCCTGCGTAGCGTTCCGGGCAGCGGGTAGAACCAGGCATAGAATTCCCGTCTAGCAGCTTCCCTGTGGCCGGGAAGTGCAAACGTACACGTTTTCGGCCGAAAACGCGTTTTCCGGCGAAAACGCACACCACGGCTCTTTCTGAGAAAAAGCAAGCACGGAGGACGAGAATCGCTTTTGCCCTGCGTAGTGTTCCGGGCAGCGGGTAGAACCAGGCAGAGAATTCCCGGCTAGCAGCTTCCCTGTGGCCGGGAAGTGCAAACGTACACGTTTTCGGCCGAAAACGCGTTTTCCGGCGAAAACGCACACCACGGCTCTTTCTGAGAAAAAGCAAGCACGGAGGACGAGAATCGCTTTTGCCCTGCGTAGCGTTCCGGGCAGCGGGTAGAACCAGGCAGAGAATTCCCGGCTAGCAGCTTCCCTGTGGCCGGGAAGTGCAAACGTACACGTTTTCGGCCGAAAACGCGTTTTCCGGCGAAAACGCACACCACGGCTCTTTCTGAGAAAAAGCAAGCACGGAGGACGAGAATCGCTTTTGCCCTGCGTAGCGTTCCGGGCAGCGGGTAGAACCAGGCAGAGAATTCCCGGCTAGCAGCTTCCTTGTGGCGGGGAAGTGCAAACGTACACGTTTTCGGAAGAAAACGCGTTTCCGGCGAAAACGCACACCACGGCTCTTTCTGAGAAAAAGCAAGCACGGAGGACGAGAATCGCTTTTGCCCTGCGTAGCGTTCCTGGCAGCGGGTAGAACCAGGCAGAGAATTCCCGTCTAGCAGCTTCCCTGTGGCGGGGAAGTGCACACGTACACGTTTTCGGCCGAAAACGCGTTTTCCGGCGAAAACGCACACCACGGCTCTTTCTGAGAAAAAGCAAGCACGGAGGACGAGAATCGCTTTTGCCCTGCGTAGCGTTCCGGGCAGCGGGTAGAACCAGGCAGAGAATTCCCGGCTAGCAGCTTCCCTGTGGCGGGGAAGTGCAAACGTACACGTTTTCGGCCGAAAACGCGTTTTCTGGCGAAAACACACACCACGGCTCTTTCTGAGAAAAAGCAAGCACGGAGGACGAGAATCGCTTTTGCCCTGCGTAGTGTTCCGGGCAGCGGGTAGAACCAGGCAGAGAATTCCCGGCTAGCAGCTTCCCTGTGGCGGGGAAGTGCAAACGTACACGTTTTCGGCCGAAAACGCGTTTTCTGGCGAAAACACACACCACGGCTCTTTCTGAGAAAAAGCAAGCACGGAGGACGAGAATCGCTTTTGCCCTGCGTAGTGTTCCGGGCAGCGGGTAGAACCAGGCAGAGAATTCCCGGCTAGCAGCTTCCCTGTGGCCGGGAAGTGCAAACGTACACGTTTTCGGCCGAAAACGCGTTTTCCGGCGAAAACGCACACCACGGCTCTTTCTGAGAAAAAGCAAGCACGGAGGACGGGAATCGCTTTTGCCCTGCGTAGCGTTCCGGGCAGCGGGTAGAACCAGGCAGAGAATTCCCGGCTAGCAGCTTCCCTGTGGCCGGGAAGTGCAAACGTACACGTTTTCGGCCGAAAACGCGTTTTCCGGCGAAAACGCACACCACGGCTCTTTCTGAGAAAAAGCAAGCACGGAGGACGAGAATCGCTTTTGCCCTGCGTAGCGTTCCGGGCAGCGGGTAGAACCAGGCAGAGAATTCCCGGCTAGCAGCTTCCCTCTGGCCGGGAAGTGCAAACGTACACGTTTTCGGCCGAAAACGCGTTTACCGGCGAAAACGCACACCACGGCTCTTTCTGAGAAAAAGCAAGCACGGAGGACGAGAATCGCTTTTGCCCTGCGTAGCGTTCCGGGCAGCGGGTAGAACCAGGCAGAGAATTCCCGGCTAGCAGCTTCCCTGTGGCCGGGAATTGCAAACGTACACGTTTTCGGCCGAAAACGCGTTTTCCGGCGAAAACGCACACCACGGCTCTTTCTGAGAAAAAGCAAGCACGGAGGACGAGAATCGCTTTTGCCCTGCGTAGTGTTCCGGGCAGCGGGTAGAACCAGGCAGAGAATTCCCGGCTAGCAGCTTCCCTGTGGCGGGGAAGTGCAAACGTACACGTTTTCGGCCGAAAACGCGTTTTCCGGCGAAAACGCACACCACGGCTCTTTCTGAGAAAAAGCAAGCACGGAGGAGGAGAATCGCTTTTGCCCTGCGTAGCGTTCCGGGCAGCGGGTAGAACCAGGCAGAGAATTCCCGGCTAGCAGCTTCCCTGTGGCCGGGAAGTGCAAACGTACTACGTTTTCGGTCGAAAACGCGTTTTCCGGCGAAAACGCACACCACGGCTCTTTCTGAGAAAAAGCAAGCACGGAGGACGAGAATCGCTTTTGCCCTGCATAGCGTTCCGGGCAGCGGGTAGTACCAGGCAGAGAATTCCCGGCTAGCAGCTTCCCTGTGGCGGGGAAGTGCACACGTACACGTTTTCGGCCGAAAACGCGTTTTCTGGCGAAAACACACACCACGGCTCTTTCTGAGAAAAAGCAAGCACGGAGGACGAGAATCGCTTTTGCCCTGCGTAGTGTTCCGGGCAGCGGGTAGAACCAGGCAGAGAATTCCCGGCTAGCAGCTTCCCTGTGGCGGGGAAGTGCAAACGTACACGTTTTCGGCCGAAAACGCGTTTTCTGGCGAAAACACACACCACGGCTCTTTCTGAGAAAAAGCAAGCACGGAGGACGAGAATCGCTTTTGCCCTGCGTAGTGTTCCGGGCAGCGGGTAGAACCAGGCAGAGAATTCCCGGCTAGCAGCTTCCCTGTGGCCGGGAAGTGCAAACGTACACGTTTTCGGCCGAAAACGCGTTTTCCGGCGAAAACGCACACCACGGCTCTTTCTGAGAAAAAGCAAGCACGGAGGACGGGAATCGCTTTTGCCCTGCGTAGCGTTCCGGGCAGCGGGTAGAACCAGGCAGAGAATTCCCGGCTAGCAGCTTCCCTGTGGCCGGGAAGTGCAAACGTACACGTTTTCAGCCGAAAACGCGTTTTCCGGCGAAAACGCACACCACGGCTCTTTCTGAGAAAAAGCAAGCACGGAGGACGAGAATCGCTTTTGCCCTGCGTAGCGTTCCGGGCAGCGGGTAGAACCAGGCAGAGAATTCCCGGCTAGCAGCTTCCCTCTGGCCGGGAAGTGCAAACGTACACGTTTTCGGCCGAAAACGCGTTTACCGGCGAAAACGCACACCACGGCTCTTTCTGAGAAAAAGCAAGCACGGAGGACGAGAATCGCTTTTGCCCTGCGTAGCGTTCCGGGCAGCGGGTAGAACCAGGCAGAGAATTCCCGGCTAGCAGCTTCCCTCTGGCCGGGAATTGCAAACGTACACGTTTTCGGCCGAAAACGCGTTTTCTGGCGAAAACGCACACCACGGCTCTTTCTGAGAAAAAGCAAGCACGGAGGACGAGAATCGCTTTTGCCCTGCGTAGTGTTCCGGGCAGCGGGTAGAACCAGGCAGAGAATTCCCGGCTAGCAGCTTCCCTGTGGCGGGGAACTGCAAACGTACACGTTTTCGGCCGAAAACGCGTTTTCCGGCGAAAACGCACACCACGGCTCTTTCTGAGAAAAAGCAAGCACGGAGGAGGAGAATCGCTTTTGCCCTGCGTAGCGTTCCGGGCAGCGGGTAGAACCAGGCAGAGAATTCCCGGCTAGCAGCTTCCCTGTGGCCGGGAAGTGCAAACGTACTACGTTTTCGGTCGAAAACGCGTTTTCCGGCGAAAACGCACACCACGGCTCTTTCTGAGAAAAAGCAAGCACGGAGGACGAGAATCGCTTTTGCCCTGCATAGCGTTCCGGGCAGCGGGTAGTACCAGGCAGAGAATTCCCGGCTAGCAGCTTCCCTGTGGCGGGGAAGTGCAAATGTACACGTTTTCGGCCGAAAACGCGTTTTCTAGCGAAAACGCACACCACGGCTCTTTCTGAGAAAAAGAAAGCACGGAGGACGAGAATCGCTTTTGCCCTGCGTAGTGTTCCGGGCAGCGGGTAGAACCAGGCAGAGAATTCCCGGCTAGCAGCTTCCCTGTGGCCGGGAAGTGCAAACGTACACGTTTTCGGCCGAAAACGCGTTTTCCGGCGAAAAAGCACACCACGGCTCTTTCTGAGAAAAAGCAAGCACGGAGGACGAGAATCGCTTTTGCCCTGCGTAGCGTTCCGGGCAGCGGGTAGAACCAGGCATAGAATTCCCGGCTAGCAGCTTCCCTGTGGACGGGAAGTGCAAACGTACACGTTTTCGGCCGAAAACGCGTTTTCCCGCGAAAACGCACACCACGGCTCTTTCTGAGAAAAAGCAAGCACGGAGGACGAGAATCGCTTTTGCCCTGCGTAGTGTTCCGGGCAGCGGGTAGAACCAGGCAGAGAATTCCCGGCTAGCAGCTTCCCTGTGGCGGGGAAGTGCAAACGTACACGTTTTCGGCCGAAAACGCGTTTTCCGGCGAAAAAGCACACCACGGCTCTTTCTGAGAAAAAGCAAGCACGGAGGACGAGAATCGCTTTTGCCCTGCGTAGCGTTCCGGGCAGCGGGTAGAACCAGGCAGAGAATTCCCGGCTAGCAGCTTCCCTGTGGCCGGGAAGTGCAAACGTACACGTTTTCGGCCGAAAACGCGTTTTCCGGCGAAAACGCACACCACGGCTCTTTCTGAGAAAAAGCAAGCACGGAGGACGAGAATCGCTTTTGCCCTGCGTAACGTTCCGGGCAGCGGGTAGAACCAGGCAGAGAATTCCCGGCTAGCAGCTTCCCTGTGGCCGGGAAGTGCAAACGTACTACGTTTTCGGCCGAAAACGCGTTTTCCGGCGAAAACGCACACCACGGCTCTTTCTGAGAAAAAGCAAGCACGGAGGACGAGAATCGCTTTTGCCCTGCATAGCGTTCCGGGCAGCGGGTAGTACCAGGCAGAGAATTCCCGGCTAGCAGCTTCCCTGTGGCGGGGAAGTGCAAACGTACACGTTTTCGGCCGAAAACGCGTTTTCCCACGAAAACGCACACCACGGCTCTTTCTGAGAAAAAGCAAGCACGGAGGACGAGAATCGCTTTTGCCCTGCGTAGTGTTCCGGGCAGCGGGTAGAACCAGGCAGAGAATTCCCGGCTAGCAGCTTCCCTGTGGCCGGGAAGTGCAAACGTACACGTTTTCGGCCGAAAACGCGTTTTCCGGCGAAAAAGCACACCACGGCTCTTTCTGAGAAAAAGCAAGCACGGAGGACGAGAATCGCTTTTGCCCTGCGTAGCGTTCCGGGCAGCGGGTAGAACCAGGCAGAGAATTCCCGGCTAGCAGCTTCCCTGTGGCGGGGAAGTGCAAACGTACACGTTTTCGGCCGAAAACGCGTTTTCCCGCGAAAACGCACACCACGGCTCTTTCTGAGAAAAAGCAAGCACGGAGGACGAGAATCGCTTTTGCCCTGCGTAGCGTTCCGGGCAGCGGGTAGAACCAGGCAGAGAATTCCCGGCTAGCAGCTTCCCTGTGGCCGGGAAGTGCAAACGTACACGTTTTCGGCCGAAAACGCGTTTTCCGGCGAAAACGCACACCACGGCTCTTTCTGAGAAAAAGCAAGCACGGAGGACGAGAATCGCTTTTGCCCTGCGTAGCGTTCCGGGCAGCGGGTAGAACCAGGCAGCGAATTGCCGGCTAGCATCTTCCCTGTGGCCGGGAAGTGCAAACGTACACGTTTTTCGCCGAAAACGCGTTTTCTGGCGAAAAAGCACACCATGGCTCTTTCTGAGAAAAAGCAAGCACGGAGCACGAGAATCGCTTTTGCCCTGCGTAGCGTTCCGGGCAGCGGGTAGAACCAGGCAGAGAATTCCCGTCTAGCAGCTTCCCTGTGGCGGGGAAGTGCAAACGTACACGTTTTCGGCCGAAAACGCGTTTTCCGGCGAAAACGCACACCACGGCTCTTTCTGAGAAAAAGCAAGCACGGAGGACGAGAATCGCTTTTGCCCTGCGTAGCGTTCCTGGCAGCGGGTAGAACCAGGCAGAGAATTCCCGTCTAGCAGCTTCCCTGTGGCCGGGAAGTGCAAACGTACACGTTTTCGGCCGAAAACGCGTTTTCTGGCGAAAACGCACACCACGGCTCTTTCTGAGAAAAAGCAAGCACGGAGGACGAGAATCGCTTTTGCCCTGCGTAGCGTTCCGGGCAGCGGGTAGAACCAGGCAGAGAATTCCCGTCTAGCAGCTTCCCTGTGGCGGGGAAGTGCAAACGTACACGTTTTCGGCCGAAAACGCGTTTTCTGGCGAAAACACACAACACCACGGCTCTTTCTGAGAAAAAGCAAGCACGGAGGACGAGAATCGCTTTTGCCCTGCGTAGTGTTCCGGGCAGCGGGTTGAACCAGGCAGAGAATTCCCGGCTAGCAGCTTCCCTGTGGCCGGGAAGTGCAAACGTACACGTTTTCGCCGAAAACTCGTTTTCCGGCGAAAACCCACACCACGGCTCTTTCTGAGAAAAAGCAAGCACGGAGGACGAGAATCGCTTTTGCCCTGCGTAGCGTTCCGGGCAGCGGGTAGAACCAGGCAGAGAATTCCCGTCTAGCAGCTTCCCTGTGGCCGGGAAGTGCAAACGTACACGTTTTCGGCCGAAAACGCGTTTTCCGGCGAAAACGCACACCACGGCTCTTTCTGAGAAAAAGCAAGCACGGAGGACGAGAATCGCTTTTGCCCTGCGTAGCGTTCCGGGCAGCGGGTAGAACCAGGCAGAGAATTCCCGGCTAGCAGCTTCCTTGTGGCGGGGAAGTGCAAACGTACACGTTTTCGGAAGAAAACGCGTTTTCCGGCGAAAACGCACACCACGGCTCTTTCTGAGAAAAAGCAAGCACGGAGGACGAGAATCGCTTTTGCCCTGAGTAGCGTTCCTGGCAGCGGGTAGAACCAGGCAGAGAATTCCCGTCTAGCAGCTTCCCTGTGGCGGGGAAGTGCACACGTACACGTTTTCGGCCGAAAACGCGTTTTCCGGCGAAAACGCACACCACGGCTCTTTCTGAGAAAAAGAAAGCACGGAGGACGAGAATCGCTTTTGCCCTGCGTAGCGTTCCGGGCAGCGGGTAGAACCAGGCAGAGAATTCCCGGCTAGCAGCTTCCCTGTGGCGGGGAAGTGCAAACGTACACGTTTTCGGCCGAAAACGCGTTTACTGGCGAAAACACACACCACGGCTCTTTCTGAGAAAAAGCAAGCACGGAGGACGAGAATCGCTTTTGCCCTGCGTAGTGTTCCGGGCAGCGGGTAGAACCAGGCAGAGAATTCCCGGCTAGCAGCTTCCCTGTGGCGGGGAAGTGCAAACGTACACGTTTTCGGCCGAAAACGCGTTTTCTGGCGAAAACACACACCACGGCTCTTTCTGAGAAAAAGCAAGCACGGAGGACGAGAATCGCTTTTGCCCTGCGTAGTGTTCCGGGCAGCGGGTAGAACCAGGCAGAGAATTCCCGGCTAGCAGCTTCCCTGTGGCCGGGAAGTGCAAACGTACACGTTTTCGGCCGAAAACGCGTTTTCCGGCGAAAACGCACACCACGGCTCTTTCTGAGAAAAAGCAAGCACGGAGGACGGGAATCGCTTTTGCCCTGCGTAGCGTTCCGGGCAGCGGGTAGAACCAGGCAGAGAATTCCCGGCTAGCAGCTTCCCTGTGGCCGGGAAGTGCAAACGTACACGTTTTCAGCCGAAAACGCGTTTTCCGGCGAAAACGCACACCACGGCTCTTTCTGAGAAAAAGCAAGCACGGAGGACGAGAATCGCTTTTGCCCTGCGTAGTGTTCCGGGCAGCGGGTAGAACCAGGCAGAGAATTCCCGGCTAGCAGCTTCCCTGTGGCCGGGAAGTGCAAACGTACACGTTTTCGGCCGAAAACGCGTTTTCCGGCGAAAACGCACACCACGGCTCTTTCTGAGAAAAAGCAAGCACGGAGGACGAGAATCGCTTTTGCCCTGCGTAGCGTTCCGGGCAGCGGGTAGAACCAGGCAGAGAATTCCCGGCTAGCAGCTTCCCTGTGGCCGGGAAGTGCAAACGTACACGTTTTCGGCCGAAAACGCGTTTTCCGGCGAAAACGCACACCACGGCTCTTTCTGAGAAAAAGCAAGCACGGAGGACGAGAATCGCTTTTGCCCTGCGTAGCGTTCCGGGCAGCGGGTAGAACCAGGCAGAGAATTCCCGGCTAGCAGCTTCCTTGTGGCGGGGAAGTGCAAACGTACACGTTTTCGGAAGAAAACGCGTTTCCGGCGAAAACGCACACCACGGCTCTTTCTGAGAAAAAGCAAGCACGGAGGACGAGAATCGCTTTTGCCCTGCGTAGCGTTCCTGGCAGCGGGTAGAACCAGGCAGAGAATTCCCGTCTAGCAGCTTCCCTGTGGCGGGGAAGTGCACACGTACACGTTTTCGGCCGAAAACGCGTTTTCCGGCGAAAACGCACACCACGGCTCTTTCTGAGAAAAAGCAAGCACGGAGGACGAGAATCGCTTTTGCCCTGCGTAGCGTTCCGGGCAGCGGGTAGAACCAGGCAGAGAATTCCCGGCTAGCAGCTTCCCTGTGGCGGGGAAGTGCAAACGTACACGTTTTCGGCCGAAAACGCGTTTTCTGGCGAAAACACACACCACGGCTCTTTCTGAGAAAAAGCAAGCACGGAGGACGAGAATCGCTTTTGCCCTGCGTAGTGTTCCGGGCAGCGGGTAGAACCAGGCAGAGAATTCCCGGCTAGCAGCTTCCCTGTGGCGGGGAAGTGCAAACGTACACGTTTTCGGCCGAAAACGCGTTTTCTGGCGAAAACACACACCACGGCTCTTTCTGAGAAAAAGCAAGCACGGAGGACGAGAATCGCTTTTGCCCTGCGTAGTGTTCCGGGCAGCGGGTAGAACCAGGCAGAGAATTCCCGGCTAGCAGCTTCCCTGTGGCCGGGAAGTGCAAACGTACACGTTTTCGGCCGAAAACGCGTTTTCCGGCGAAAACGCACACCACGGCTCTTTCTGAGAAAAAGCAAGCACGGAGGACGGGAATCGCTTTTGCCCTGCGTAGCGTTCCGGGCAGCGGGTAGAACCAGGCAGAGAATTCCCGGCTAGCAGCTTCCCTGTGGCCGGGAAGTGCAAACGTACACGTTTTCGGCCGAAAACGCGTTTTCCGGCGAAAACGCACACCACGGCTCTTTCTGAGAAAAAGCAAGCACGGAGGACGAGAATCGCTTTTGCCCTGCGTAGCGTTCCGGGCAGCGGGTAGAACCAGGCAGAGAATTCCCGGCTAGCAGCTTCCCTCTGGCCGGGAAGTGCAAACGTACACGTTTTCGGCCGAAAACGCGTTTACCGGCGAAAACGCACACCACGGCTCTTTCTGAGAAAAAGCAAGCACGGAGGACGAGAATCGCTTTTGCCCTGCGTAGCGTTCCGGGCAGCGGGTAGAACCAGGCAGAGAATTCCCGGCTAGCAGCTTCCCTGTGGCCGGGAATTGCAAACGTACACGTTTTCGGCCGAAAACGCGTTTTCCGGCGAAAACGCACACCACGGCTCTTTCTGAGAAAAAGCAAGCACGGAGGACGAGAATCGCTTTTGCCCTGCGTAGTGTTCCGGGCAGCGGGTAGAACCAGGCAGAGAATTCCCGGCTAGCAGCTTCCCTGTGGCGGGGAAGTGCAAACGTACACGTTTTCGGCCGAAAACGCGTTTTCCGGCGAAAACGCACACCACGGCTCTTTCTGAGAAAAAGCAAGCACGGAGGAGGAGAATCGCTTTTGCCCTGCGTAGCGTTCCGGGCAGCGGGTAGAACCAGGCAGAGAATTCCCGGCTAGCAGCTTCCCTGTGGCCGGGAAGTGCAAACGTACTACGTTTTCGGTCGAAAACGCGTTTTCCGGCGAAAACGCACACCACGGCTCTTTCTGAGAAAAAGCAAGCACGGAGGACGAGAATCGCTTTTGCCCTGCATAGCGTTCCGGGCAGCGGGTAGTACCAGGCAGAGAATTCCCGGCTAGCAGCTTCCCTGTGGCGGGGAAGTGCACACGTACACGTTTTCGGCCGAAAACGCGTTTTCTGGCGAAAACACACACCACGGCTCTTTCTGAGAAAAAGCAAGCACGGAGGACGAGAATCGCTTTTGCCCTGCGTAGTGTTCCGGGCAGCGGGTAGAACCAGGCAGAGAATTCCCGGCTAGCAGCTTCCCTGTGGCGGGGAAGTGCAAACGTACACGTTTTCGGCCGAAAACGCGTTTTCTGGCGAAAACACACACCACGGCTCTTTCTGAGAAAAAGCAAGCACGGAGGACGAGAATCGCTTTTGCCCTGCGTAGTGTTCCGGGCAGCGGGTAGAACCAGGCAGAGAATTCCCGGCTAGCAGCTTCCCTGTGGCCGGGAAGTGCAAACGTACACGTTTTCGGCCGAAAACGCGTTTTCCGGCGAAAACGCACACCACGGCTCTTTCTGAGAAAAAGCAAGCACGGAGGACGGGAATCGCTTTTGCCCTGCGTAGCGTTCCGGGCAGCGGGTAGAACCAGGCAGAGAATTCCCGGCTAGCAGCTTCCCTGTGGCCGGGAAGTGCAAACGTACACGTTTTCAGCCGAAAACGCGTTTTCCGGCGAAAACGCACACCACGGCTCTTTCTGAGAAAAAGCAAGCACGGAGGACGAGAATCGCTTTTGCCCTGCGTAGCGTTCCGGGCAGCGGGTAGAACCAGGCAGAGAATTCCCGGCTAGCAGCTTCCCTCTGGCCGGGAAGTGCAAACGTACACGTTTTCGGCCGAAAACGCGTTTACCGGCGAAAACGCACACCACGGCTCTTTCTGAGAAAAAGCAAGCACGGAGGACGAGAATCGCTTTTGCCCTGCGTAGCGTTCCGGGCAGCGGGTAGAACCAGGCAGAGAATTCCCGGCTAGCAGCTTCCCTCTGGCCGGGAATTGCAAACGTACACGTTTTCGGCCGAAAACGCGTTTTCTGGCGAAAACGCACACCACGGCTCTTTCTGAGAAAAAGCAAGCACGGAGGACGAGAATCGCTTTTGCCCTGCGTAGTGTTCCGGGCAGCGGGTAGAACCAGGCAGAGAATTCCCGGCTAGCAGCTTCCCTGTGGCGGGGAACTGCAAACGTACACGTTTTCGGCCGAAAACGCGTTTTCCGGCGAAAACGCACACCACGGCTCTTTCTGAGAAAAAGCAAGCACGGAGGAGGAGAATCGCTTTTGCCCTGCGTAGCGTTCCGGGCAGCGGGTAGAACCAGGCAGAGAATTCCCGGCTAGCAGCTTCCCTGTGGCCGGGAAGTGCAAACGTACTACGTTTTCGGTCGAAAACGCGTTTTCCGGCGAAAACGCACACCACGGCTCTTTCTGAGAAAAAGCAAGCACGGAGGACGAGAATCGCTTTTGCCCTGCATAGCGTTCCGGGCAGCGGGTAGTACCAGGCAGAGAATTCCCGGCTAGCAGCTTCCCTGTGGCGGGGAAGTGCAAATGTACACGTTTTCGGCCGAAAACGCGTTTTCTAGCGAAAACGCACACCACGGCTCTTTCTGAGAAAAAGAAAGCACGGAGGACGAGAATCGCTTTTGCCCTGCGTAGTGTTCCGGGCAGCGGGTAGAACCAGGCAGAGAATTCCCGGCTAGCAGCTTCCCTGTGGCCGGGAAGTGCAAACGTACACGTTTTCGGCCGAAAACGCGTTTTCCGGCGAAAAAGCACACCACGGCTCTTTCTGAGAAAAAGCAAGCACGGAGGACGAGAATCGCTTTTGCCCTGCGTAGCGTTCCGGGCAGCGGGTAGAACCAGGCATAGAATTCCCGGCTAGCAGCTTCCCTGTGGACGGGAAGTGCAAACGTACACGTTTTCGGCCGAAAACGCGTTTTCCCGCGAAAACGCACACCACGGCTCTTTCTGAGAAAAAGCAAGCACGGAGGACGAGAATCGCTTTTGCCCTGCGTAGTGTTCCGGGCAGCGGGTAGAACCAGGCAGAGAATTCCCGGCTAGCAGCTTCCCTGTGGCGGGGAAGTGCAAACGTACACGTTTTCGGCCGAAAACGCGTTTTCCGGCGAAAAAGCACACCACGGCTCTTTCTGAGAAAAAGCAAGCACGGAGGACGAGAATCGCTTTTGCCCTGCGTAGCGTTCCGGGCAGCGGGTAGAACCAGGCAGAGAATTCCCGGCTAGCAGCTTCCCTGTGGCCGGGAAGTGCAAACGTACACGTTTTCGGCCGAAAACGCGTTTTCCGGCGAAAACGCACACCACGGCTCTTTCTGAGAAAAAGCAAGCACGGAGGACGAGAATCGCTTTTGCCCTGCGTAACGTTCCGGGCAGCGGGTAGAACCAGGCAGAGAATTCCCGGCTAGCAGCTTCCCTGTGGCCGGGAAGTGCAAACGTACTACGTTTTCGGCCGAAAACGCGTTTTCCGGCGAAAACGCACACCACGGCTCTTTCTGAGAAAAAGCAAGCACGGAGGACGAGAATCGCTTTTGCCCTGCATAGCGTTCCGGGCAGCGGGTAGTACCAGGCAGAGAATTCCCGGCTAGCAGCTTCCCTGTGGCGGGGAAGTGCAAACGTACACGTTTTCGGCCGAAAACGCGTTTTCCCACGAAAACGCACACCACGGCTCTTTCTGAGAAAAAGCAAGCACGGAGGACGAGAATCGCTTTTGCCCTGCGTAGTGTTCCGGGCAGCGGGTAGAACCAGGCAGAGAATTCCCGGCTAGCAGCTTCCCTGTGGCCGGGAAGTGCAAACGTACACGTTTTCGGCCGAAAACGCGTTTTCCGGCGAAAAAGCACACCACGGCTCTTTCTGAGAAAAAGCAAGCACGGAGGACGAGAATCGCTTTTGCCCTGCGTAGCGTTCCGGGCAGCGGGTAGAACCAGGCAGAGAATTCCCGGCTAGCAGCTTCCCTGTGGCGGGGAAGTGCAAACGTACACGTTTTCGGCCGAAAACGCGTTTTCCCGCGAAAACGCACACCACGGCTCTTTCTGAGAAAAAGCAAGCACGGAGGACGAGAATCGCTTTTGCCCTGCGTAGCGTTCCGGGCAGCGGGTAGAACCAGGCAGAGAATTCCCGGCTAGCAGCTTCCCTGTGGCCGGGAAGTGCAAACGTACACGTTTTCGGCCGAAAACGCGTTTTCCGGCGAAAACGCACACCACGGCTCTTTCTGAGAAAAAGCAAGCACGGAGGACGAGAATCGCTTTTGCCCTGCGTAGCGTTCCGGGCAGCGGGTAGAACCAGGCAGCGAATTGCCGGCTAGCATCTTCCCTGTGGCCGGGAAGTGCAAACGTACACGTTTTTCGCCGAAAACGCGTTTTCTGGCGAAAAAGCACACCATGGCTCTTTCTGAGAAAAAGCAAGCACGGAGCACGAGAATCGCTTTTGCCCTGCGTAGCGTTCCGGGCAGCGGGTAGAACCAGGCAGAGAATTCCCGTCTAGCAGCTTCCCTGTGGCGGGGAAGTGCAAACGTACACGTTTTCGGCCGAAAACGCGTTTTCCGGCGAAAACGCACACCACGGCTCTTTCTGAGAAAAAGCAAGCACGGAGGACGAGAATCGCTTTTGCCCTGCGTAGCGTTCCTGGCAGCGGGTAGAACCAGGCAGAGAATTCCCGTCTAGCAGCTTCCCTGTGGCCGGGAAGTGCAAACGTACACGTTTTCGGCCGAAAACGCGTTTTCTGGCGAAAACGCACACCACGGCTCTTTCTGAGAAAAAGCAAGCACGGAGGACGAGAATCGCTTTTGCCCTGCGTAGCGTTCCGGGCAGCGGGTAGAACCAGGCAGAGAATTCCCGTCTAGCAGCTTCCCTGTGGCGGGGAAGTGCAAACGTACACGTTTTCGGCCGAAAACGCGTTTTCTGGCGAAAACACACAACACCACGGCTCTTTCTGAGAAAAAGCAAGCACGGAGGACGAGAATCGCTTTTGCCCTGCGTAGTGTTCCGGGCAGCGGGTTGAACCAGGCAGAGAATTCCCGGCTAGCAGCTTCCCTGTGGCCGGGAAGTGCAAACGTACACGTTTTCGCCGAAAACTCGTTTTCCGGCGAAAACCCACACCACGGCTCTTTCTGAGAAAAAGCAAGCACGGAGGACGAGAATCGCTTTTGCCCTGCGTAGCGTTCCGGGCAGCGGGTAGAACCAGGCAGAGAATTCCCGTCTAGCAGCTTCCCTGTGGCCGGGAAGTGCAAACGTACACGTTTTCGGCCGAAAACGCGTTTTCCGGCGAAAACGCACACCACGGCTCTTTCTGAGAAAAAGCAAGCACGGAGGACGAGAATCGCTTTTGCCCTGCGTAGCGTTCCGGGCAGCGGGTAGAACCAGGCAGAGAATTCCCGGCTAGCAGCTTCCTTGTGGCGGGGAAGTGCAAACGTACACGTTTTCGGAAGAAAACGCGTTTTCCGGCGAAAACGCACACCACGGCTCTTTCTGAGAAAAAGCAAGCACGGAGGACGAGAATCGCTTTTGCCCTGAGTAGCGTTCCTGGCAGCGGGTAGAACCAGGCAGAGAATTCCCGTCTAGCAGCTTCCCTGTGGCGGGGAAGTGCACACGTACACGTTTTCGGCCGAAAACGCGTTTTCCGGCGAAAACGCACACCACGGCTCTTTCTGAGAAAAAGAAAGCACGGAGGACGAGAATCGCTTTTGCCCTGCGTAGCGTTCCGGGCAGCGGGTAGAACCAGGCAGAGAATTCCCGGCTAGCAGCTTCCCTGTGGCGGGGAAGTGCAAACGTACACGTTTTCGGCCGAAAACGCGTTTACTGGCGAAAACACACACCACGGCTCTTTCTGAGAAAAAGCAAGCACGGAGGACGAGAATCGCTTTTGCCCTGCGTAGTGTTCCGGGCAGCGGGTAGAACCAGGCAGAGAATTCCCGGCTAGCAGCTTCCCTGTGGCGGGGAAGTGCAAACGTACACGTTTTCGGCCGAAAACGCGTTTTCTGGCGAAAACACACACCACGGCTCTTTCTGAGAAAAAGCAAGCACGGAGGACGAGAATCGCTTTTGCCCTGCGTAGTGTTCCGGGCAGCGGGTAGAACCAGGCAGAGAATTCCCGGCTAGCAGCTTCCCTGTGGCCGGGAAGTGCAAACGTACACGTTTTCGGCCGAAAACGCGTTTTCCGGCGAAAACGCACACCACGGCTCTTTCTGAGAAAAAGCAAGCACGGAGGACGGGAATCGCTTTTGCCCTGCGTAGCGTTCCGGGCAGCGGGTAGAACCAGGCAGAGAATTCCCGGCTAGCAGCTTCCCTGTGGCCGGGAAGTGCAAACGTACACGTTTTCAGCCGAAAACGCGTTTTCCGGCGAAAACGCACACCACGGCTCTTTCTGAGAAAAAGCAAGCACGGAGGACGAGAATCGCTTTTGCCCTGCGTAGCGTTCCGGGCAGCGGGTAGAACCAGGCAGAGAATTCCCGGCTAGCAGCTTCCCTGTGGCCGGGAAGTGCAAACGTACACGTTTTCGGCCGAAAACGCGTTTACCGGCGAAAACGCACACCACGGCTCTTTCTGAGAAAAAGCAAGCACGGAGGACGAGAATCGCTTTTGCCCTGCGTAGCGTTCCGGGCAGCGGGTAGAACCAGGCAGAGAATTCCCGGCTAGCAGCTTCCCTCTGGCCGGGAAGTGCAAACGTACACGTTTTCGGCCGAAAACGCGTTTTCTGGCGAAAACGCACACCACGGCTCTTTCTGAGAAAAAGCAAGCACGGAGGACGAGAATCGCTTTTGCCCTGCGTAGTGTTCCGGGCAGCGGGTAGAACCAGGCAGAGAATTCCCGGCTAGCAGCTTCCCTGTGGCGGGGAAGTGCAAACGTACACGTTTTCAGCCGAAAACGCGTTTTCCGGCGAAAACGCACACCACGGCTCTTTCTGAGAAAAAGCAAGCACGGAGGACGAGAATCGCTTTTGCCCTGCGTAGCGTTCCGGGCAGCGGGTAGAACCAGGCAGAGAATTCCCGGCTAGCAGCTTCCCTGTGGCCGGGAAGTGCAAACGTACTACGTTTTCGGCCGAAAACGCGTTTTCCGGCGAAAACGCACACCACGGCTCTTTCTGAGAAAAAGCAAGCACGGAGGACGAGAATCGCTTTTGCCCTGCATAGCGTTCCGGGCAGCGGGTAGTACCAGGCAGAGAATTCCCGGCTAGCAGCTTCCCTGTGGCGGGGAAGTGCAAACGTACACGTTTTCGGCCGAAAACGCGTTTTCTGGCGAAAACGCACACCACGGCTCTTTCTGAGAAAAAGCAAGCACGGAGGACGAGAATCGCTTTTGCCCTGCGTAGTGTTCCGGGCAGCGGGTAGAACCAGGCAGAGAATTCCCGGCTAGCAGCTTCCCTGTGGCGGGGAAGTGCAAACGTACACGTTTTCGGCCGAAAACGCGTTTTCTGGCGAAAACACACACCACGGCTCTTTCTGAGAAAAAGCAAGCACGGAGGACGAGAATCGCTTTTGCCCTGCGTAGTGTTCCGGGCAGCGGGTAGAACCAGGCAGAGAATTCCCGGCTAGCAGCTTCCCTGTGGCCGGGAAGTGCAAACGTACACGTTTTCGGCCGAAAACGCGTTTTCCGGCGAAAACGCACACCACGGCTCTTTCTGAGAAAAAGCAAGCACGGAGGACGGGAATCGCTTTTGCCCTGCGTAGCGTTCCGGGCAGCGGGTAGAACCAGGCAGAGAATTCCCGGCTAGCAGCTTCCCTGTGGCCGGGAAGTGCAAACGTACACGTTTTCAGCCGAAAACGCGTTTTCCGGCGAAAACGCACACCACGGCTCTTTCTGAGAAAAAGCAAGCACGGAGGACGAGAATCGCTTTTGCCCTGCGTAGCGTTCCGGGCAGCGGGTAGAACCAGGCAGAGAATTCCCGGCTAGCAGCTTCCCTGTGGCCGGGAAGTGCAAACGTACACGTTTTCGGCCGAAAACGCGTTTACCGGCGAAAACGCACACCACGGCTCTTTCTGAGAAAAAGCAAGCACGGAGGACGAGAATCGCTTTTGCCCTGCGTAGCGTTCCGGGCAGCGGGTAGAACCAGGCAGAGAATTCCCGGCTAGCAGCTTCCCTCTGGCCGGGAAGTGCAAACGTACACGTTTTCGGCCGAAAACGCGTTTTCTGGCGAAAACGCACACCACGGCTCTTTCTGAGAAAAAGCAAGCACGGAGGACGAGAATCGCTTTTGCCCTGCGTAGTGTTCCGGGCAGCGGGTAGAACCAGGCAGAGAATTCCCGGCTAGCAGCTTCCCTGTGGCGGGGAAGTGCAAACGTACACGTTTTCGGCCGAAAACGCGTTTTCCGGCGAAAACGCACACCACGGCTCTTTCTGAGAAAAAGCAAGCACGGAGGACGAGAATCGCTTTTGCCCTGCGTAGCGTTCCGGGCAGCGGGTAGAACCAGGCAGAGAATTCCCGGCTAGCAGCTTCCCTGTGGCCGGGAAGTGCAAACGTACTACGTTTTCGGCCGAAAACGCGTTTTCCGGCGAAAACGCACACCACGGCTCTTTCTGAGAAAAAGCAAGCACGGAGGACGAGAATCGCTTTTGCCCTGCATAGCGTTCCGGGCAGCGGGTAGTACCAGGCAGAGAATTCCCGGCTAGCAGCTTCCCTGTGGCGGGGAAGTGCAAACGTACACGTTTTCGGCCGAAAACGCGTTTTCTGGCGAAAACGCACACCACGGCTCTTTCTGAGAAAAAG
Organism: Athene noctua; assembly: GCF_965140245.1. Classification (NCBI taxonomy): domain Eukaryota; kingdom Metazoa; phylum Chordata; class Aves; order Strigiformes; family Strigidae; genus Athene; species Athene noctua. The sequence continues at coordinate 639,514 of NW_027437553.1, read as the reverse complement.
CAAGCACGGAGGACGAGAATCGCTTTTGCCCTGCGTAGTGTTCCGGGCAGCGGGTAGAACCAGGCAGAGAATTCCCGGCTAGCAGCTTCCCTGTGGCGGGGAAGTGCAAACGTACACGTTTTCGGCCGAAAACGCGTTTTCTGGCGAAAACACACACCACGGCTCTTTCTGAGAAAAAGCAAGCACGGAGGACGAGAATCGCTTTTGCCCTGCGTAGTGTTCCGGGCAGCGGGTAGAACCAGGCAGAGAATTCCCGGCTAGCAGCTTCCCTGTGGCCGGGAAGTGCAAACGTACACGTTTTCGGCCGAAAACGCGTTTTCCGGCGAAAACGCACACCACGGCTCTTTCTGAGAAAAAGCAAGCACGGAGGACGGGAATCGCTTTTGCCCTGCGTAGCGTTCCGGGCAGCGGGTAGAACCAGGCAGAGAATTCCCGGCTAGCAGCTTCCCTGTGGCCGGGAAGTGCAAACGTACACGTTTTCAGCCGAAAACGCGTTTTCCGGCGAAAACGCACACCACGGCTCTTTCTGAGAAAAAGCAAGCACGGAGGACGAGAATCGCTTTTGCCCTGCGTAGCGTTCCGGGCAGCGGGTAGAACCAGGCAGAGAATTCCCGGCTAGCAGCTTCCCTGTGGCCGGGAAGTGCAAACGTACACGTTTTCGGCCGAAAACGCGTTTACCGGCGAAAACGCACACCACGGCTCTTTCTGAGAAAAAGCAAGCACGGAGGACGAGAATCGCTTTTGCCCTGCGTAGCGTTCCGGGCAGCGGGTAGAACCAGGCAGAGAATTCCCGGCTAGCAGCTTCCCTCTGGCCGGGAAGTGCAAACGTACACGTTTTCGGCCGAAAACGCGTTTTCTGGCGAAAACGCACACCACGGCTCTTTCTGAGAAAAAGCAAGCACGGAGGACGAGAATCGCTTTTGCCCTGCGTAGTGTTCCGGGCAGCGGGTAGAACCAGGCAGAGAATTCCCGGCTAGCAGCTTCCCTGTGGCGGGGAAGTGCAAACGTACACGTTTTCAGCCGAAAACGCGTTTTCCGGCGAAAACGCACACCACGGCTCTTTCTGAGAAAAAGCAAGCACGGAGGACGAGAATCGCTTTTGCCCTGCGTAGCGTTCCGGGCAGCGGGTAGAACCAGGCAGAGAATTCCCGGCTAGCAGCTTCCCTGTGGCCGGGAAGTGCAAACGTACTACGTTTTCGGCCGAAAACGCGTTTTCCGGCGAAAACGCACACCACGGCTCTTTCTGAGAAAAAGCAAGCACGGAGGACGAGAATCGCTTTTGCCCTGCATAGCGTTCCGGGCAGCGGGTAGTACCAGGCAGAGAATTCCCGGCTAGCAGCTTCCCTGTGGCGGGGAAGTGCAAACGTACACGTTTTCGGCCGAAAACGCGTTTTCTGGCGAAAACGCACACCACGGCTCTTTCTGAGAAAAAGCAAGCACGGAGGACGAGAATCGCTTTTGCCCTGCGTAGTGTTCCGGGCAGCGGGTAGAACCAGGCAGAGAATTCCCGGCTAGCAGCTTCCCTGTGGCCGGGAAGTGCAAACGTACACGTTTTCGGCCGAAAACGCGTTTTCCGGCGAAAAAGCACACCACGGCTCTTTCTGAGAAAAAGCAAGCACGGAGGACGAGAATCGCTTTTGCCCTGCGTAGCGTTCCGGGCAGCGGGTAGAACCAGGCATAGAATTCCCGGCTAGCAGCTTCCCTGTGGCCGGGAAGTGCAAACGTACACGTTTTCGGCCGAAAACGCGTTTTCCGGCGAAAACGCACACCACGGCTCTTTCTGAGAAAAAGCAAGCACGGAGGACGAGAATCGCTTTTGCCCTGCGTAGCGTTCCGGGCAGCGGGTAGAACCAGGCAGAGAATTCCCGGCTAGCAGCTTCCCTGTGGCCGGGAAGTGCAAACGTACACGTTTTCGGCCGAAAACGCGTTTACCGGCGAAAACGCACACCACGGCTCTTTCTGAGAAAAAGCAAGCACGGAGGACGAGAATCGCTTTTGCCCTGCGTAGCGTTCCGGGCAGCGGGTAGAACCAGGCAGAGAATTCCCGGCTAGCAGCTTCCCTCTGGCCGGGAAGTGCAAACGTACACGTTTTCGGCCGAAAACGCGTTTTCTGGCGAAAACGCACACCACGGCTCTTTCTGAGAAAAAGCAAGCACGGAGGACGAGAATCGCTTTTGCCCTGCGTAGTGTTCCGGGCAGCGGGTAGAACCAGGCAGAGAATTCCCGGCTAGCAGCTTCCCTGTGGCGGGGAAGTGCAAACGTACACGTTTTCGGCCGAAAACGCGTTTTCCGGCGAAAACGCACACCACGGCTCTTTCTGAGAAAAAGCAAGCACGGAGGACGAGAATCGCTTTTGCCCTGCGTAGCGTTCCGGGCAGCGGGTAGAACCAGGCAGAGAATTCCCGGCTAGCAGCTTCCCTGTGGCCGGGAAGTGCAAACGTACTACGTTTTCGGCCGAAAACGCGTTTTCCGGCGAAAACGCACACCACGGCTCTTTCTGAGAAAAAGCAAGCACGGAGGACGAGAATCGCTTTTGCCCTGCATAGCGTTCCGGGCAGCGGGTAGAACCAGGCAGAGAATTCCCGGCTAGCAGCTTCCCTGTGGCCGGGAAGTGCAAACGTACACGTTTTCGGCCGAAAACGCGTTTTCCGGCGAAAACGCACACCACGGCTCTTTCTGAGAAAAAGCAAGCACGGAGGACGAGAATCGCTTTTGCCCTGCGTAGCGTTCCGGGCAGCGGGTAGAACCAGGCAGAGAATTCCCGGCTAGCAGCTTCCTTGTGGCGGGGAAGTGCAAACGTACACGTTTTCGGAAGAAAACGCGTTTTCCGGCGAAAACGCACACCAGGGCTCTTTCTGAGAAAAAGCAAGCACGGAGGACGAGAATCGCTTTTGCCCTGCGTAGCGTTCCTGGCAGCGGGTAGAACCAGGCAGAGAATTCCCGTCTAGCAGCTTCCCTGTGGCGGGGAAGTGCACACGTACACGTTTTCGGCCGAAAACGCGTTTTCCGGCGAAAACGCTCACCACGGCTCTTTCTGAGAAAAAGCAAGCACGGAGGACGAGAATCGCTTTTGCCCTGCGTAGCGTTCCGGGCAGCGGGTAGAACCAGGCAGAGAATTCCCGGCTAGCAGCTTCCCTGTGGCGGGGAAGTGCAAACGTACACGTTTTCGGCCGAAAACGCGTTTTCTGGCGAAAACACACACCACGGCTCTTTCTGAGAAAAAGCAAGCACGGAGGACGAGAATCGCTTTTGCCCTGCGTAGTGTTCCGGGCAGCGGGTAGAACCAGGCAGAGAATTCCCGGCTAGCAGCTTCCCTGTGGCGGGGAAGTGCAAACGTACACGTTTTCGGCCGAAAACGCGTTTTCTGGCGAAAACACACACCACGGCTCTTTCTGAGAAAAAGCAAGCACGGAGGACGAGAATCGCTTTTGCCCTGCGTAGTGTTCCGGGCAGCGGGTAGAACCAGGCAGAGAATTCCCGGCTAGCAGCTTCCCTGTGGCCGGGAAGTGCAAACGTACACGTTTTCGGCCGAAAACGCGTTTTCCGGCGAAAACGCACACCACGGCTCTTTCTGAGAAAAAGCAAGCACGGAGGACGGGAATCGCTTTTGCCCTGCGTAGCGTTCCGGGCAGCGGGTAGAACCAGGCAGAGAATTCCCGGCTAGCAGCTTCCCTGTGGCCGGGAAGTGCAAACGTACACGTTTTCAGCCGAAAACGCGTTTTCCGGCGAAAACGCACACCACGGCTCTTTCTGAGAAAAAGCAAGCACGGAGGACGAGAATCGCTTTTGCCCTGCGTAGCGTTCCGGGCAGCGGGTAGAACCAGGCAGAGAATTCCCGGCTAGCAGCTTCCCTCTGGCCGGGAAGTGCAAACGTACACGTTTTCGGCCGAAAACGCGTTTACCGGCGAAAACGCACACCACGGCTCTTTCTGAGAAAAAGCAAGCACGGAGGACGAGAATCGCTTTTGCCCTGCGTAGCGTTCCGGGCAGCGGGTAGAACCAGGCAGAGAATTCCCGGCTAGCAGCTTCCCTCTGGCCGGGAAGTGCAAACGTACACGTTTTCGGCCGAAAACGCGTTTTCTGGCGAAAACGCACACCACGGCTCTTTCTGAGAAAAAGCAAGCACGGAGGACGAGAATCGCTTTTGCCCTGCGTAGTGTTCCGGGCAGCGGGTAGAACCAGGCAGAGAATTCCCGGCTAGCAGCTTCCCTGTGGCGGGGAAGTGCAAACGTACACGTTTTCGGCCGAAAACGCGTTTTCCGGCGAAAACGCACACCACGGCTCTTTCTGAGAAAAAGCAAGCACGGAGGAGGAGAATCGCTTTTGCCCTGCGTAGCGTTCCGGGCAGCGGGTAGAACCAGGCAGAGAATTCCCGGCTAGCAGCTTCCCTGTGGCCGGGAAGTGCAAACGTACTACGTTTTCGGCCGAAAACGCGTTTTCCGGCGAAAACGCACACCACGGCTCTTTCTGAGAAAAAGCAAGCACGGAGGACGAGAATCGCTTTTGCCCTGCATAGCGTTCCGGGCAGCGGGTAGTACCAGGCAGAGAATTCCCGGCTAGCAGCTTCCCTGTGGCGGGGAAGTGCAAACGTACACGTTTTCGGCCGAAAACGCGTTTTCTAGCGAAAACGCACACCACGGCTCTTTCTGAGAAAAAGAAAGCACGGAGGACGAGAATCGCTTTTGCCCTGCGTAGTGTTCCGGGCAGCGGGTAGAACCAGGCAGAGAATTCCCGGCTAGCAGCTTCCCTGTGGCCGGGAAGTGCAAACGTACACGTTTTCGGCCGAAAACGCGTTTTACCGCGAAAAAGCACACCACGGCTCTTTCTGAGAAAAAGCAAGCACGGAGGACGAGAATCGCTTTTGCCCTGCGTAGCGTTCCGGGCAGCGGGTAGAACCAGGCATAGAATTCCCGTCTAGCAGCTTCCCTGTGGCCGGGAAGTGCAAACGTACACGTTTTCGGCCGAAAACGCGTTTTCCGGCGAAAACGCACACCACGGCTCTTTCTGAGAAAAAGCAAGCACGGAGGACGAGAATCGCTTTTGCCCTGCGTAGTGTTCCGGGCAGCGGGTAGAACCAGGCAGAGAATTCCCGGCTAGCAGCTTCCCTGTGGCCGGGAAGTGCAAACGTACACGTTTTCGGCCGAAAACGCGTTTTCCGGCGAAAACGCACACCACGGCTCTTTCTGAGAAAAAGCAAGCACGGAGGACGAGAATCGCTTTTGCCCTGCGTAGCGTTCCGGGCAGCGGGTAGAACCAGGCAGAGAATTCCCGGCTAGCAGCTTCCCTGTGGCCGGGAAGTGCAAACGTACACGTTTTCGGCCGAAAACGCGTTTTCCGGCGAAAACGCACACCACGGCTCTTTCTGAGAAAAAGCAAGCACGGAGGACGAGAATCGCTTTTGCCCTGCGTAGCGTACCGGGCAGCGGGTAGAACCAGGCAGAGAATTCCCGGCTAGCAGCTTCCTTGTGGCGGGGAAGTGCAAACGTACACGTTTTCGGAAGAAAACGCGTTTCCGGCGAAAACGCACACCACGGCTCTTTCTGAGAAAAAGCAAGCACGGAGGACGAGAATCGCTTTTGCCCTGCGTAGCGTTCCTGGCAGCGGGTAGAACCAGGCAGAGAATTCCCGTCTAGCAGCTTCCCTGTGGCGGGGAAGTGCACACGTACACGTTTTCGGCCGAAAACGCGTTTTCCGGCGAAAACGCACACCACGGCTCTTTCTGAGAAAAAGCAAGCACGGAGGACGAGAATCGCTTTTGCCCTGCGTAGCGTTCCGGGCAGCGGGTAGAACCAGGCAGAGAATTCCCGGCTAGCAGCTTCCCTGTGGCGGGGAAGTGCAAACGTACACGTTTTCGGCCGAAAACGCGTTTTCTGGCGAAAACACACACCACGGCTCTTTCTGAGAAAAAGCAAGCACGGAGGACGAGAATCGCTTTTGCCCTGCGTAGTGTTCCGGGCAGCGGGTAGAACCAGGCAGAGAATTCCCGGCTAGCAGCTTCCCTGTGGCGGGGAAGTGCAAACGTACACGTTTTCGGCCGAAAACGCGTTTTCTGGCGAAAACACACACCACGGCTCTTTCTGAGAAAAAGCAAGCACGGAGGACGAGAATCGCTTTTGCCCTGCGTAGTGTTCCGGGCAGCGGGTAGAACCAGGCAGAGAATTCCCGGCTAGCAGCTTCCCTGTGGCCGGGAAGTGCAAACGTACACGTTTTCGGCCGAAAACGCGTTTTCCGGCGAAAACGCACACCACGGCTCTTTCTGAGAAAAAGCAAGCACGGAGGAGGAGAATCGCTTTTGCCCTGCGTAGCGTTCCGGGCAGCGGGTAGAACCAGGCAGAGAATTCCCGGCTAGCAGCTTCCCTCTGGCCGGGAAGTGCAAACGTACACGTTTTCGGCCGAAAACGCGTTTACCGGCGAAAACGCACACCACGGCTCTTTCTGAGAAAAAGCAAGCACGGAGGACGAGAATCGCTTTTGCCCTGCGTAGCGTTCCGGGCAGCGGGTAGAACCAGGCAGAGAATTCCCGGCTAGCAGCTTCCCTCTGGCCGGGAATTGCAAACGTACACGTTTTCGGCCGAAAACGCGTTTTCTGGCGAAAACGCACACCACGGCTCTTTCTGAGAAAAAGCAAGCACGGAGGACGAGAATCGCTTTTGCCCTGCGTAGTGTTCCGGGCAGCGGGTAAACCAGGCAGAGAATTCCCGGCTAGCAGCTTCCCTGTGGCGGGGAACTGCAAACGTACACGTTTTCGGCCGAAAACGCGTTTTCCGGCGAAAACGCACACCACGGCTCTTTCTGAGAAAAAGCAAGCACGGAGGAGGAGAATCGCTTTTGCCCTGCGTAGCGTTCCGGGCAGCGGGTAGAACCAGGCAGAGAATTCCCGGCTAGCAGCTTCCCTGTGGCCGGGAAGTGCAAACGTACTACGTTTTCGGTCGAAAACGCGTTTTCCGGCGAAAACGCACACCACGGCTCTTTCTGAGAAAAAGCAAGCACGGAGGACGAGAATCGCTTTTGCCCTGCATAGCGTTCCGGGCAGCGGGTAGTACCAGGCAGAGAATTCCCGGCTAGCAGCTTCCCTGTGGCGGGGAAGTGCAAATGTACACGTTTTCGGCCGAAAACGCGTTTTCTAGCGAAAACGCACACCACGGCTCTTTCTGAGAAAAAGAAAGCACGGAGGACGAGAATCGCTTTTGCCCTGCGTAGTGTTCCGGGCAGCGGGTAGAACCAGGCAGAGAATTCCCGGCTAGCAGCTTCCCTGTGGCCGGGAAGTGCAAACGTACACGTTTTCGGCCGAAAACGCGTTTTCCGGCGAAAAAGCACACCACGGCTCTTTCTGAGAAAAAGCAAGCACGGAGGACGAGAATCGCTTTTGCCCTGCGTAGCGTTCCGGGCAGCGGGTAGAACCAGGCATAGAATTCCCGGCTAGCAGCTTCCCTGTGGCCGGGAAGTGCAAACGTACACGTTTTCGGCCGAAAACGCGTTTTCCCGCGAAAACGCACACCACGGCTCTTTCTGAGAAAAAGCAAGCACGGAGGACGAGAATCGCTTTTGCCCTGCGTAGTGTTCCGGGCAGCGGGTAGAACCAGGCAGAGAATTCCCGGCTAGCAGCTTCCCTGTGGCGGGGAAGTGCAAACGTACACGTTTTCGGCCGAAAACGCGTTTTCCGGCGAAAAAGCACACCACGGCTCTTTCTGAGAAAAAGCAAGCACGGAGGACGAGAATCGCTTTTGCCCTGCGTAGCGTTCCGGGCAGCGGGTAGAACCAGGCAGAGAATTCCCGGCTAGCAGCTTCCCTGTGGCCGGGAAGTGCAAACGTACACGTTTTCGGCCGAAAACGCGTTTTCCGGCGAAAACGCACACCACGGCTCTTTCTGAGAAAAAGCAAGCACGGAGGACGAGAATCGCTTTTGCCCTGCGTAACGTTCCGGGCAGCGGGTAGAACCAGGCAGAGAATTCCCGGCTAGCAGCTTCCCTGTGGCCGGGAAGTGCAAACGTACTACGTTTTCGGCCGAAAACGCGTTTTCCGGCGAAAACGCACACCACGGCTCTTTCTGAGAAAAAGCAAGCACGGAGGACGAGAATCGCTTTTGCCCTGCATAGCGTTCCGGGCAGCGGGTAGTACCAGGCAGAGAATTCCCGGCTAGCAGCTTCCCTGTGGCGGGGAAGTGCAAACGTACACGTTTTCGGCCGAAAACGCGTTTTCCCACGAAAACGCACACCACGGCTCTTTCTGAGAAAAAGCAAGCACGGAGGACGAGAATCGCTTTTGCCCTGCGTAGTGTTCCGGGCAGCGGGTAGAACCAGGCAGAGAATTCCCGGCTAGCAGCTTCCCTGTGGCCGGGAAGTGCAAACGTACACGTTTTCGGCCGAAAACGCGTTTTCCGGCGAAAAAGCACACCACGGCTCTTTCTGAGAAAAAGCAAGCACGGAGGACGAGAATCGCTTTTGCCCTGCGTAGCGTTCCGGGCAGCGGGTAGAACCAGGCAGAGAATTCCCGGCTAGCAGCTTCCCTGTGGCGGGGAAGTGCAAACGTACACGTTTTCGGCCGAAAACGCGTTTTCCGGCGAAAACGCACACCACGGCTCTTTCTGAGAAAAAGCAAGCACGGAGGACGAGAATCGCTTTTGCCCTGCGTAGCGTTCCGGGCAGCGGGTAGAACCAGGCAGAGAATTCCCGGCTAGCAGCTTCCCTGTGGCCGGGAAGTGCAAACGTACACGTTTTCGGCCGAAAACGCGTTTTCCGGCGAAAACGCACACCACGGCTCTTTCTGAGAAAAAGCAAGCACGGAGGACGAGAATCGCTTTTGCCCTGCGTAGCGTTCCGGGCAGCGGGTAGAACCAGGCAGCGAATTGCCGGCTAGCATCTTCCCTGTGGCCGGGAAGTGCAAACGTACACGTTTTTGGCCGAAGACGCGTTTTCTGGCGAAAAAGCACACCATGGCTCTTTCTGAGAAAAAGCAAGCACGGAGCACGAGAATCGCTTTTGCCCTGCGTAGCGTTCCGGGCAGCGGGTAGAACCAGGCAGAGAATTCCCGTCTAGCAGCTTCCCTGTGGCGGGGAAGTGCAAACGTACACGTTTTCGGCCGAAAACGCGTTTTCCGGCGAAAACGCACACCACGGCTCTTTCTGAGAAAAAGCAAGCACGGAGGACGAGAATCGCTTTTGCCCTGCGTAGCGTTCCTGGCAGCGGGTAGAACCAGGCAGAGAATTCCCGTCTAGCAGCTTCCCTGTGGCCGGGAAGTGCAAACGTACACGTTTTCGGCCGAAAACGCGTTTTCTGGCGAAAACGCACACCACGGCTCTTTCTGAGAAAAAGCAAGCACGGAGGACGAGAATCGCTTTTGCCCTGCGTAGCGTTCCGGGCAGCGGGTAGAACCAGGCAGAGAATTCCCGTCTAGCAGCTTCCCTGTGGCGGGGAAGTGCAAACGTACACGTTTTCGGCCGAAAACGCGTTTTCTGGCGAAAACACACAACACCACGGCTCTTTCTGAGAAAAAGCAAGCACGGAGGACGAGAATCGCTTTTGCCCTGCGTAGTGTTCCGGGCAGCGGGTTGAACCAGGCAGAGAATTCCCGGCTAGCAGCTTCCCTGTGGCCGGGAAGTGCAAACGTACACGTTTTCGCCGAAAACTCGTTTTCCGGCGAAAACCCACACCACGGCTCTTTCTGAGAAAAAGCAAGCACGGAGGACGAGAATCGCTTTTGCCCTGCGTAGCGTTCCGGGCAGCGGGTAGAACCAGGCAGAGAATTCCCGTCTAGCAGCTTCCCTGTGGCCGGGAAGTGCAAACGTACACGTTTTCGGCCGAAAACTCGTTTTCCGGCGAAAACGCACACCACGGCTCTTTCTGAGAAAAAGCAAGCACGGAGGACGAGAATCGCTTTTGCCCTGCGTAGCGTTCCGGGCAGCGGGTAGAACCAGGCAGAGAATTCCCGGCTAGCAGCTTCCTTGTGGCGGGGAAGTGCAAACGTACACGTTTTCGGAAGAAAACGCGTTTTCCGGCGAAAACGCACACCACGGCTCTTTCTGAGAAAAAGCAAGCACGGAGGACGAGAATCGCTTTTGCCCTGCGTAGCGTTCCTGGCAGCGGGTAGAACCAGGCAGAGAATTCCCGTCTAGCAGCTTCCCTGTGGCGGGGAAGTGCACACGTACACGTTTTCGGCCGAAAACGCGTTTTCCGGCGAAAACGCACACCACGGCTCTTTCTGAGAAAAAGAAAGCACGGAGGACGAGAATCGCTTTTGCCCTGCGTAGCGTTCCGGGCAGCGGGTAGAACCAGGCAGAGAATTCCCGGCTAGCAGCTTCCCTGTGGCGGGGAAGTGCAAACGTACACGTTTTCGGCCGAAAACGCGTTTACTGGCGAAAACACACACCACGGCTCTTTCTGAGAAAAAGCAAGCACGGAGGACGAGAATCGCTTTTGCCCTGCGTAGTGTTCCGGGCAGCGGGTAGAACCAGGCAGAGAATTCCCGGCTAGCAGCTTCCCTGTGGCGGGGAAGTGCAAACGTACACGTTTTCGGCCGAAAACGCGTTTTCTGGCGAAAACACACACCACGGCTCTTTCTGAGAAAAAGCAAGCACGGAGGACGAGAATCGCTTTTGCCCTGCGTAGTGTTCCGGGCAGCGGGTAGAACCAGGCAGAGAATTCCCGGCTAGCAGCTTCCCTGTGGCCGGGAAGTGCAAACGTACACGTTTTCGGCCGAAAACGCGTTTTCCGGCGAAAACGCACACCACGGCTCTTTCTGAGAAAAAGCAAGCACGGAGGACGGGAATCGCTTTTGCCCTGCGTAGCGTTCCGGGCAGCGGGTAGAACCAGGCAGAGAATTCCCGGCTAGCAGCTTCCCTGTGGCCGGGAAGTGCAAACGTACACGTTTTCAGCCGAAAACGCGTTTTCCGGCGAAAACGCACACCACGGCTCTTTCTGAGAAAAAGCAAGCACGGAGGACGAGAATCGCTTTTGCCCTGCGTAGCGTTCCGGGCAGCGGGTAGAACCAGGCAGAGAATTCCCGGCTAGCAGCTTCCCTGTGGCCGGGAAGTGCAAACGTACACGTTTTCGGCCGAAAACGCGTTTACCGGCGAAAACGCACACCACGGCTCTTTCTGAGAAAAAGCAAGCACGGAGGACGAGAATCGCTTTTGCCCTGCGTAGCGTTCCGGGCAGCGGGTAGAACCAGGCAGAGAATTCCCGGCTAGCAGCTTCCCTCTGGCCGGGAAGTGCAAACGTACACGTTTTCGGCCGAAAACGCGTTTTCTGGCGAAAACGCACACCACGGCTCTTTCTGAGAAAAAGCAAGCACGGAGGACGAGAATCGCTTTTGCCCTGCGTAGTGTTCCGGGCAGCGGGTAGAACCAGGCAGAGAATTCCCGGCTAGCAGCTTCTCTGTGGCGGGGAAGTGCAAACGTACACGTTTTCAGCCGAAAACGCGTTTTCCGGCGAAAACGCACACCACGGCTCTTTCTGAGAAAAAGCAAGCACGGAGGACGAGAATCGCTTTTGCCCTGCGTAGCGTTCCGGGCAGCGGGTAGAACCAGGCAGAGAATTCCCGGCTAGCAGCTTCCCTGTGGCCGGGAAGTGCAAACGTACTACGTTTTCGGCCGAAAACGCGTTTTCCGGCGAAAACGCACACCACGGCTCTTTCTGAGAAAAAGCAAGCACGGAGGACGAGAATCGCTTTTGCCCTGCATAGCGTTCCGGGCAGCGGGTAGTACCAGGCAGAGAATTCCCGGCTAGCAGCTTCCCTGTGGCGGGGAAGTGCAAACGTACACGTTTTCGGCCGAAAACGCGTTTTCTGGCGAAAACGCACACCACGGCTCTTTCTGAGAAAAAGCAAGCACGGAGGACGAGAATCGCTTTTGCCCTGCGTAGTGTTCCGGGCAGCGGGTAGAACCAGGCAGAGAATTCCCGGCTAGCAGCTTCCCTGTGGCCGGGAAGTGCAAACGTACACGTTTTCGGCCGAAAACGCGTTTTCCGGCGAAAAAGCACACCACGGCTCTTTCTGAGAAAAAGCAAGCACGGAGGACGAGAATCGCTTTTGCCCTGCGTAGCGTTCCGGGCAGCGGGTAGAACCAGGCATAGAATTCCCGGCTAGCAGCTTCCCTGTGGCCGGGAAGTGCAAACGTACACGTTTTCGGCCGAAAACGCGTTTTCCGGCGAAAACGCACACCACGGCTCTTTCTGAGAAAAAGCAAGCACGGAGGACGAGAATCGCTTTTGCCCTGCGTAGCGTTCCGGGCAGCGGGTAGAACCAGGCAGAGAATTCCCGGCTAGCAGCTTCCCTGTGGCCGGGAAGTGCAAACGTACACGTTTTCGGCCGAAAACGCGTTTACCGGCGAAAACGCACACCACGGCTCTTTCTGAGAAAAAGCAAGCACGGAGGACGAGAATCGCTTTTGCCCTGCGTAGCGTTCCGGGCAGCGGGTAGAACCAGGCAGAGAATTCCCGGCTAGCAGCTTCCCTCTGGCCGGGAAGTGCAAACGTACACGTTTTCGGCCGAAAACGCGTTTTCTGGCGAAAACGCACACCACGGCTCTTTCTGAGAAAAAGCAAGCACGGAGGACGAGAATCGCTTTTGCCCTGCGTAGTGTTCCGGGCAGCGGGTAGAACCAGGCAGAGAATTCCCGGCTAGCAGCTTCCCTGTGGCGGGGAAGTGCAAACGTACACGTTTTCGGCCGAAAACGCGTTTTCCGGCGAAAACGCACACCACGGCTCTTTCTGAGAAAAAGCAAGCACGGAGGACGAGAATCGCTTTTGCCCTGCGTAGCGTTCCGGGCAGCGGGTAGAACCAGGCAGAGAATTCCCGGCTAGCAGCTTCCCTGTGGCCGGGAAGTGCAAACGTACTACGTTTTCGGCCGAAAACGCGTTTTCCGGCGAAAACGCACACCACGGCTCTTTCTGAGAAAAAGCAAGCACGGAGGACGAGAATCGCTTTTGCCCTGCATAGCGTTCCTGGCAGCGGGTAGTACCAGGCAGAGAATTCCCGGCTAGCAGCTTCCCTGTGGCGGGGAAGTGCAAACGTACACGTTTTCGGCCGAAAACGCGTTTTCTGGCGAAAACGCACACCACGGCTCTTTCTGAGAAAAAGAAAGCACGGAGGACGAGAATCGCTTTTGCCCTGCGTAGTGTTCCGGGCAGCGGGTAGAACCAGGCAGAGAATTCCCGGCTAGCAGCTTCCCTGTGGCCGGGAAGTGCAAACGTACACGTTTTCGGCCGAAAACGCGTTTTCCGGCGAAAAAGCACACCACGGCTCTTTCTGAGAAAAAGCAAGCACGGAGGACGAGAATCGCTTTTGCCCTGCGTAGCGTTCCGGGCAGCGGGTAGAACCAGGCATAGAATTCCCGGCTAGCAGCTTCCCTGTGGCCGGGAAGTGCAAACGTACACGTTTTCGGCCGAAAACGCGTTTTCCGGCGAAAACGCACACCACGGCTCTTTCTGAGAAAAAGCAAGCACGGAGGACGAGAATCGCTTTTGCCCTGCGTAGCGTTCCGGGCAGCGGGTAGAACCAGGCAGAGAATTCCCGGCTAGCAGCTTCCCTGTGGCCGGGAAGTGCAAACGTACTACGTTTTCGGCCGAAAACGCGTTTTCCGGCGAAAACGCACACCACGGCTCTTTCTGAGAAAAAGCAAGCACGGAGGACGAGAATCGCTTTTGCCCTGCGTAGCGTTCCGGGCAGCGGGTAGTACCAGGCAGAGAATTCCCGGCTAGCAGCTTCCCTGTGGCGGGGAAGTGCAAACGTACACGTTTTCGGCCGAAAACGCGTTTTCTAGCGAAAACGCACACCACGGCTCTTTCTGAGAAAAAGCAAGCACGGAGGACGAGAATCGCTTTTGCCCTGCGTAGCGTTCCGGGCAGCGGGTAGAACCAGGCAGAGAATTCCCGGCTAGCAGCTTCCCTGTGGCCGGGAAGTGCAAACGTACTACGTTTTCGGCCGAAAACGCGTTTTCCGGCGAAAACGCACACCACGGCTCTTTCTGAGAAAAAGCAAGCACGGAGGACGAGAATCGCTTTTGCCCTGCATAGCGTTCCTGGCAGCGGGTAGTACCAGGCAGAGAATTCCCGGCTAGCAGCTTCCCTGTGGCGGGGAAGTGCAAACGTACACGTTTTCGGCCGAAAACGCGTTTTCTGGCGAAAACGCACACCACGGCTCTTTCTGAGAAAAAGAAAGCACGGAGGACGAGAATCGCTTTTGCCCTGCGTAGTGTTCCGGGCAGCGGGTAGAACCAGGCAGAGAATTCCCGGCTAGCAGCTTCCCTGTGGCCGGGAAGTGCAAACGTACACGTTTTCGGCCGAAAACGCGTTTTCCGGCGAAAAAGCACACCACGGCTCTTTCTGAGAAAAAGCAAGCACGGAGGACGAGAATCGCTTTTGCCCTGCGTAGCGTTCCGGGCAGCGGGTAGAACCAGGCATAGAATTCCCGGCTAGCAGCTTCCCTGTGGCCGGGAAGTGCAAACGTACACGTTTTCGGCCGAAAACGCGTTTTCCGGCGAAAACGCACACCACGGCTCTTTCTGAGAAAAAGCAAGCACGGAGGACGAGAATCGCTTTTGCCCTGCGTAGTGTTCCGGGCAGCGGGTAGAACCAGGCAGAGAATTCCCGGCTAGCAGCTTCCCTGTGGCCGGGAAGTGCAAACGTACACGTTTTCGGCCGAAAACGCGTTTTCCGGCGAAAACGCACACCACGGCTCTTTCTGAGAAAAAGCAAGCACGGAGGACGAGAATCGCTTTTGCCCTGCGTAGCGTTCCGGGCAGCGGGTAGAACCAGGCAGAGAATTCCCGGCTAGCAGCTTCCCTGTGGCCGGGAAGTGCAAACGTACACGTTTTCGGCCGAAAACGCGTTTTCCGGCGAAAACGCACACCACGGCTCTTTCTGAGAAAAAGCAAGCACGGAGGACGAGAATCGCTTTTGCCCTGCGTAACGTTCCGGGCAGCGGGTAGAACCAGGCAGAGAATTCCCGGCTAGCAGCTTCCCTGTGGCCGGGAAGTGCAAACGTACTACGTTTTCGGCCGAAAACGCGTTTTCCGGAGAAAACGCACACCACGGCTCTTTCTGAGAAAAAGCAAGCACGGAGGACGAGAATCGCTTTTGCCCTGCATAGCGTTCCGGGCAGCGGGTAGTACCAGGCAGAGAATTCCCGGCTAGCAGCTTCCCTGTGGCGGGGAAGTGCAAACGTACACGTTTTCGGCCGAAAACACGTTTTCTGGCGAAAACGCACACCACGGCTCTTTCTGAGAAAAAGAAAGCACGGAGGACGAGAATCGCTTTTGCCCTGCGTAGTGTTCCGGGCAGCGGGTAGAACCAGGCAGAGAATTCCCGGCTAGCAGCTTCCCTGTGGCCGGGAAGTGCAAACGTACACGTTTTCGGCCGAAAACGCGTTTTCCGGCGAAAAAGCACACCACGGCTCTTTCTGAGAAAAAGCAAGCACGGAGGACGAGAATCGCTTTTGCCCTGCGTAGCGTTCCGGGCAGCGGGTAGAACCAGGCATAGAATTCCCGGCTAGCAGCTTCCCTGTGGCCGGGAAGTGCAAACGTACACGTTTTCGGCCGAAAACGTGTTTTCCCGCGAAAACGCACACCACGGCTCTTTCTGAGAAAAAGCAAGCACGGAGGACGAGAATCGCTTTTGCCCTGCGTAGTGTTCCGGGCAGCGGGTAGAACCAGGCAGAGAATTCCCGGCTAGCAGCTTCCCTGTGGCCGGGAAGTGCAAACGTACACGTTTTCGGCCGAAAACGCGTTTTCCGGCGAAAACGCACACCACGGCTCTTTCTGAGAAAAAGCAAGCACGGAGGACGAGAATCGCTTTTGCCCTGCGTAGCGTTCCGGGCAGCGGGTAGAACCAGGCAGAGAATTCCCGGCTAGCAGCTTCCCTGTGGCCGGGAAGTGCAAACGTACACGTTTTCGGCCGAAAACGCGTTTTCCGGCGAAAACGCACACCACGGCTCTTTCTGAGAAAAAGCAAGCACGGAGGACGAGAATCGCTTTTGCCCTGCGTAGCGTTCCGGGCAGCGGGTAGAACCAGGCAGAGAATTCCCGGCTAGCAGCTTCCCTGTGGCGGGGAAGTGCAAACGTACACGTTTTCGGCCGAAAACGCGTTTTCCGGCGAAAACGCACACCACGGCTCTTTCTGAGAAAAAGCAAGCACGGAGGACGAGAATCGCTTTTGCCCTGCGTAGCGTTCCGGGCAGCGGGTAGAACCAGGCAGAGAATTCCCGGCTAGCAGCTTCCCTGTGGCGGGGAAGTGCAAACGTACACGTTTTCGGCCGAAAACGCGTTTTCCGGCGAAAACGCACACCACGGCTCATTCTGAGAAAAAGCAAGCACGGAGGACGAGAATCGCTTTTGCCCTGCGTAGCGTTCCGGGCAGCGGGTAGAACCAGGCAGAGAATTCCCGGCTAGCAGCTTCCCTGTGGCCGGGAAGTGCAAACGTACACGTTTTCGGCCGAAAACGCATTTTCCGGCGAAAACGCACACCACGGCTCTTTCTGAGAAAAAGCAAGCACGGAGGACGACAATCGCTTTTGCCCTGCGTAGCGTTCCGGGCAGCGGGTAGAACCAGGCAGAGAATTCCCGGCTAGCAGCTTCCCTGTGGCCGGGAAGTGCAAACGTACACGTTTTCGGCCGAAAACGCGTTTTCCGGCGAAAACGCACACCACGGCTCTTTCTGAGAAAAAGCAAGCACGGAGGACGAGAATCGCTTTTGCCCTGCGTAGCGTTCCGGGCAGCGGGTAGAACCAGGCAGAGAATTCCCGGCTAGCAGCTTCCCTGTGGCCGGGAAGTGCAAACGTACACGTTTTCGGCCGAAAACGCGTTTTCCGGCGAAAACGCACACCACGGCTCTTTCTGAGAAAAAGCAAGCACGGAGGACGAGAATCGCTTTTGCCCTGCGTAGCGTTCCGGGCAGCGGGTAGAACCAGGCAGAGAATTCCCGGCTAGCAGCTTCCCTGTGGCCGGGAAGTGCAAACGTACACGTCTTCGGCCGAAAACGCGTTTTCCGGCGAAAACGCACACCACGGCTCTTTCTGAGAAAAAGCAAGCACGGAGGACGAGAATCGCTTTTGCCCTGCGTAGCGTTCCGGGCAGCGGGTAGAACCAGGCAGAGAATTCCCGGCTAGCAGCTTCCCTGTGGCCGGGAAGTGCAAACGTACACGTTTTCGGCCGAAAACGCGTTTTCCGGCGAAAACGCACACCACGGCTCTTTCTGAGAAAAAGCAAGCACGGAGGACGAGAATCGCTTTTGCCCTGCGTAGCGTTCCGGGCAGCGGGTAGAACCAGGCAGAGAATTCCCGGCTAGCAGCTTCCCTGTGGCCGGGAAGTGCAAACGTACACGTTTTCGGCCGAAAACGCGTTTTCTGGCGAAAACGCACACCACGGCTCTTTCTGAGAAAAAGCAAGCACGGAGGACGAGAATCGCTTTTGCCCTGCGTAGCGTTCCGGGCAGCGGGTAGAACCAGGCATAGAATTCCCGGCTAGCAGCTTCCCTGTGGCCGGGAAGTGCAAACGTACACGTTTTCGGCCGAAAACGCGTTTTCCGGCGAAAACGCACACCACGGCTCTTTCTGAGAAAAAGCAAGCACGGAGGACGAGAATCGCTTTTGCCCTGCGTAGTGTTCCGGGCAGCGGGTAGAACCAGGCAGAGAATTCCCGGCTAGCAGCTTCCCTGTGGCCGGGAAGTGCAAACGTACACGTTTTCGGCCGAAAACGCGTTTTCCGGCGAAAACGCACACCACGGCTCTTTCTGAGAAAAAGCAAGCACGGAGGACGAGAATCGCTTTTGCCCTGCGTAGTGTTCCGGGCAGCGGGTAGAACCAGGCAGAGAATTCCCGGCTAGCAGCTTCCCTGTGGCCGGGAAGTGCAAACGTACACGTTTTCGGCCGAAAACGCGTTTTCCGGCGAAAACGCACACCACGGCTCTTTCTGAGAAAAAGCAAGCACGGAGGACGAGAATCGCTTTTGCCCTGCGTAGCGTTCCGTGCAGCGGGTAGAACCAGGCAGAGAATTCCCGGCTAGCAGCTTCCCTGTGGCCGGGAAGTGCAAACGTACACGTTTTCGGCCGAAAACGCGTTTTCCGGCGAAAACGCACACCACGGCTCTTTCTGAGAAAAAGCAAGCACGGAGGACGAGAATCGCTTTTGCCCTGCGTAGCGTTCCGGGCAGCGGGTAGAACCAGGCAGAGAATTCCCGGCTAGCAGCTTCCCTGTGGCGGGGAAGTGCAAACGTACACGTTTTCGGCCGAAAACGCGTTTTCTGGCGAAAACGCACACCACGGCTCTTTCTGAGAAAAAGCAAGCACGGAGGACGAGAATCGCTTTTGCCCTGCGTAGTGTTCCGGGCAGCGGGTAGAACCAGGCAGAGAATTCCCGGCTAGCAGCTTCCCTGTGGCCGGGAAGTGCAAACGTACACGTTTTCGCCGAAAACTCGTTTTCCGGCGAAAACGCACACCACGGCTCTTTCTGAGAAAAAGCAAGCACGGAGGACGAGAATCGCTTTTGCCCTGCGTAGCGTTCCGGGCAGCGGGTAGAACCAGGCAGAAAATTCCCGGCTAGCAGCTTCCCTGTGGCCGGGAAGTGCAAACGTACACGTTTTCGGCCGAAAACGCGTTTTCCGGCGAAAACGCACACCACGGCTCTTTCTGAGAAAAAGCAAGCACGGAGGACGAGAATCGCTTTTGCCCTGCGTAGCGTTCCGGGCAGCGGGTAGAACCAGGCAGAGAATTCCCGGCTAGCAGCTTCCCTGTGGCCGGGAAGTGCAAACGTACACGTTTTCGGCCGAAAACGCGTTTTCTGGCGAAAACGCACACCACGGCTCTTTCTGAGAAAAAGCAAGCACGGAGGACGAGAATCGCTTTTGCCCTGCGTAGTGTTCCGGGCAGCTGGTAGAACCAGGCAGAGAATTCCCGGCTAGCAGCTTCCCTGTGGCCGGGAAGTGCAAACGTACACGTTTTCGGCCGAAAACGCGTTTTCCGGCGAAAACGCACACCACGGCTCTTTCTGAGAAAAAGCAAGCACGGAGGACGAGAATCGCTTTTGCCCTGCGTAGCGTTCCGGGCAGCGGGTAGAACCAGGCAGAGAATTCCCGTCTAGCAGCTGCCCTGTGGCCGGGAAGTGCAAACGTACACGTTTTCGGCCGAAAACGCGTTTTCCCGCGAAAACGCACACCACGGCTCTTTCTGAGAAAAAGCAAGCACGGAGGACGAGAATCGCTTTTGCCCTGCGTAGCGTTCCGGGCAGCGGGTAGAACCAGGCAGAGAATTCCCGGCTAGCAGCTTCCCTGTGGCCGGGAAGTGCAAACGTACACGTTTTCGGCCGAAAACACGTTTTCTGGCGAAAACGCACACCACGGCTCTTTCTGAGAAAAAGCAAGCACGGAGGACGAGAATCGCTTTTGCCCTGCGTAGCGTTCCGGGCAGCGGGTAGAACCAGGCAGAGAATTCCCGGCTAGCAGCTTCCCTGTGGCGGGGAAGTGCAAACGTACACGTTTTCGGCCGAAAACGCGTTTTCCGGCGAAAACGCACACCACGGCTCTTTCTGAGAAAAAGCAAGCACGGAGGACGAGAATCGCTTTTGCCCTGCGTAGCGTTCCGGGCAGCAGGTAGAACCAGGCAGAGAATTCTCGGCTAGCAGCTTCCCTGTGGCCGGGAAGTGCAAACGTACACGTTTTCGGCCGAAAACGCGTTTTCCAGCGAAAACGCACACCACGGCTCTTTCTGGGAAAAAGCAAGCACGGAGGACGAGAATCGCTTTTGCCCTGCGTAGCGTTCCGGGCAGCGGGTAGAACCAGGCAGAGAATTCCCGTCTAGCAGCTTCCCTGTGGCGGGGAAGTGCAAACGTACACGTTTTCGGCCGAAAACGCGTTTTCCGGCGAAAACGCACACCACGGCTCTTTCTGAGAAAAAGCAAGCACGGAGGACGAGAATCGCTTTTGCCCTGCGTAGCGTTCCGGGCAGCGGGTAGAACCAGGCAGAGAATTCCCGGCTAGCAGCTTCCCTGTGGCCGGGAAGTGCAAACGTACACGTTTTCGGCCGAAAACGCGTTTTCCGGCGAAAACGCACACCATGGCTCTTTCTGAGAAAAAGCAAGCACGGAGGACGAGAATCGTTTTTGCCCTGCGTTGCGTTCCTGGCAGCGGGTAGAACCAGGCAGAGAATTCCCGTCTAGCAGCTTCCCTGTGGCGGGGAAGTGCAAACGTACACGTTTTCAGCCGAAAACGCTTTTTCTGGCGAAAAAGCACACCATGGCTCTTTCTGAGAAAAAGCAAGCACGGAGGACGAGAATCGCTTTTGCCCTGCGTAGTGTTCCGGGCAGCGGGTAGAACCAGGCAGAGAATTCCCGGCTAGCAGCTTCCCTGTGGCCGGGAAGTGCAAACATACAAGTTTTCGCCGAAAACTCGTTTTGCGGCGAAAACGCACACCACGGCTCTTTCTGAGAAAAAGCAAGCACGGAGGACGAGAATCGCTTTTGCCCTGCGTAGCGTTCCGGGCAGCGGGTAGAACCAGGCAGAGAATTCCCGGCTAGCAGCTTCCCTGTGGCCGGGAAGTGCAAACGTACACGTTTTCGGCCGAAAACGCGTTTTCCGGCGAAAACGCACACCACGGCTCTTTCTGAGAAAAAGCAAGCACGGAGGAGGAGAATCGCTTTTGCCCTGCGTAGCGTTCCGGGCAGCGGGTAGAACGAGGCAGAGAATTCCCGGCTAGCAGCTTCCCTGTGGCCGGGAAGTGCAAACGTACACGTTTTCGGCCGAAAACGCGTTTTCCCGCGAAAACGCACACCACGGCTCTTTCTGAGAAAAAGCAAGCACGGAGGACGAGAATCGCTTTTGCCCTGCGTAGCGTTCCGGGCAGCGGGTAGAACCAGGCAGAGAATTCCCGGCTAGCAGCTTCCCTGTGGCCGGGAAGTGCAAACGTACACGTTTTCGCCGAAAAAACGTTTTCCGGCGAAAACGCACACCACGGCTCTTTCTGAGAAAAAGCAAGCACGGAGGACGAGAATCGCTTTTGCCCTGCGTAGCGTTCCGGGCAGCGGGTAGAACCAGGCAGAGAATTCCCGGCTAGCAGCTTCCCTGTGGCCGGGAAGTGCAAACGTACACGTTTTCGGCCGAAAACACGTTTTCCGGCGAAAACGCACACCACGGCTCTTTCTGAGAGAAAGCAAGCACGGAGGACGAGAATCGCTTTTGCCCTGCGTAGCGTTCCGGGCAGCGGGTAGAACCAGGCAGAAAATTCCCGGCTAGCAGCTTCCCTGTGGCCGGGAAGTGCAAACGTACACGTTTTCGGCCGAAAACGCGTTTTCCGGCGAAAAAGCACACCATGGCTCTTTCTGAGAAAAAGCAAGCACGGAGGACGAGAATCGCTTTTGCCCTGCGTAGTGTTCCGGGCAGCGGGTAGAACCAGGCAGAGAATTCCCGTCTAGCAGCTTCCCTGTGGCGGGGAAGTGCAAACGTACACGTTTTCGGCCGAAAACGCGTTTTCCGGCGAAAACGCACACCACGGCTCTTTCTGAGAAAAAGCAAGCACGGAGGACGAGAATCGCTTTTGCCCTGCGTAGCGTTCCGGGCAGCGGGTAGAACCAGGCAGAGAATTCCCGGCTAGCAGCTTCCCTGTGGCCGGGAAGTGCAAACGTACACGTTTTCGGCTGAAAACGCGTTTACCGGCGAAAACGCACACCACGGCACTTTCTGAGAAAAAGCAAGCACGGAGGACGAGAATCGCTTTTGCCCTGCGTAGCGCTCCGGGCAGCGGGTAAAACCAGGCTGAGAATTCCCATCTAGCAGCTTCCCTGTGGCCGGGAAGTGAAAACGTACTACATTTTCGGCCGAAAACGCGTCTTCCGGCGAAAACGCACACCACGGCTCTTTCTGAGAAAAAGAAAGCACGGAGGACGAGAATCGCTTTTGCCCTGCGTAGCGTTCTGAGCAGCGGGTAGAACCAGGCAGCGAATTGCCGGCTAGCAGCTTCCCTGTGGCCGGGAAGTGCAAACGTACACGTTTTCGGCCGAAAACTCGTTTTCCGGCGAAAAAGCACACCACGGCTCTTTCTGAGAAAAAGCAAGCACGGAGGACGAGAATCGCTTTTGCCCTGCGTAGCGTTCCGGGCAGCGGGTAGAACCAGGCAGAAAATTCCCGGCTAGCAGCTTCCCTGTGGCCGGGAAGTGCAAACGTACACGTTTTCGGCCGAAAACGCGTTTTCCGGCGAAAACGCACACCACGGCTCTTTCTGAGAAAAAGCAAGCACGGAGGACGAGAATCGCTTTTGCCCTGCGTAGCGTTCCGGGCAGCGGGTAGAACCAGGCAGAGAATTCCCGGCTAGCAGCTTCCCTGTGGCCGGGAAGTGCAAACGTACACGTTTTCGGCGAAAACGCGTTTTCCGGCGAAAACGCACACCACGGCTCTTTCTGAGAAAAAGCAAGCACGGAGGACGAGAATCGCTTTTGCCCTGCGTAGCGTTCCGGGCAGCGGGTAGAACCAGGCAGAGAATTCCCGGCTAGCAGCTTCCCTGTGGCCGGGAAGTGCAAACGTACACGTTTTCGGCCGAAAACGCGTTTTCTGGCGAAAACGCACACCACGGCTCTTTCTGAGAAAAAGCAAGCACGGAGGACGAGAATCGCTTTTGCCCTGCGTAGCGTTCCGGGCAGCGGGTAGAACCAGGCAGAGAATTCCCGGCTAGCAGCTTCCCTGTGGCCGGGAAGTGCAAACGTACACGTTTTCGGCCGAAAACGCGTTTTCCGGCGAAAACGCACACCACGGCTCTTTCTGAGAAAAAGCAAGCACGGAGGACGAGAATCGCTTTTGCCCTGCGTAGCGTTCCGGGCAGCGGGTAGAACCAGGCAGAGAATTCCCGGCTAGCAGCTTCCCTGTGGCCGGGAAGTGCAAACGTACACGTTTTCAGCCGAAAACGCGTTTTCCGGCGAAAACGCACACCACGGCTCTTTCTGAGAAAAAGCAAGCACGGAGGACGAGAATCGCTTTTGCCCTGCGTAGCGTTCTGAGCAGCGGGTAGAAATAGGCAGCGAATTGCCGGCTAGCAGCTTCCCTGTGGCCGGGAAGTGCAAACGTACACGTTTTCGGCCGAAAACGCGTTTTCCGGCGAAAACGCACACCACGGCTCTTTCTGAGAGAAAGCAAGCACGGAGGACGAGAATCGCTTTTGCCCTGCGTAGCGTTCCGTGCAGCGGGTAGAACCAGGCAGAGAATTCCCGTCTAGCAGCTTTCCTGTGGCGGGGAAGTGCAAACGTACACGTTTTCGGCCGAAAACGCGTTTTCCGGCGAAAACGCACACCACGGCTCTTTCTGAGAAAAAGCAAGCACGGAGGACGAGAATCGCTTTTGCCCTGCGTAGCGTTCCGGGCAGCGGGTAGAACCAGGCAGAGAATTGCCGGCTAGCAGCTTCCCTGTGGCGGAGAAGTGCAAACGTACACGTTTTCGGCCGAAAACGCGTTTTCCGGCGAAAACGCACACCACGGCTCTTTCTGGGAAAAAGCAAGCACGGAGGACGAGAATCGCTTTTGCCCTGCATAGTGTTCCGGGCAGCGGGTAGAACCAGGCAGAGAATTCCCGGCTAGCAGCTTCCCTGTGGCCGGGAAGTGCAAACGTACACGTCTTCGGCCGAAAACGCGTTTTCCGGCGAAAACGCACACCACGGCTCTTTCTGAGAAAAAGCAAGCACGGAGGACGAGAATCGCTTTTGCCCTGCGTAGCGTTCCGGGCAGCGGGTAGAACCAGGCAGAGAATTCCCGGCTAGCAGCTTCCCTGTGGCCGGGAAGTGCAAACGTACACGTTTTCGGCCGAAAACGCGTTTTCCGGCGAAAACGCACACCACGGCTCTTTCTGAGAAAAAGCAACCACGGAGGACGAGAATCGCTTTTGCCCTGCGTAACGTTCTGAGCAGCGGGTAGAAATAGGCAGCGAATTCCCGGCTAGCAGCTTCCCTGTGGCGGGGAAGTGCAAACGTACACGTTTTCGGCCGAAAACGCGTTTTCTGGCGAAAACGCACACCACGGCTCTTTCTGAGAAAAAGCAAGCACGGAGGACGAGAATCGCTTTTGCCCTGCGTAGTGTTCCGGGCAGCGGGTAGAACCAGGCAGAGAATTCCCGGCTAGCAGCTTCCCTGTGGCCGGGAAGTGCAAACGTACACGTTTTCGCCGAAAACTCGTTTTGCGGCGAAAACGCACACCACGGCTCTTTCTGAGAAAAAGCAAGCACGGAGGACGAGAATCGCTTTTGCCCTGCGTAGCGTTCCGGGCATCGGGTAGAACCAGGCCGAGAATTCCCGGCTAGCAGCTTCCCTGTGGCCGGGAAGTGCAAACGTACACGTTTTCGGCCGAAAACGCGTTTTCCGGCGAAAACGCACACCACGGCTCTTTCTGAGAAAAAGCAAGCACGGAGGACGGGAATCGCTTTTGCCCTGCGTAGCGTTCCGGGCAGCGGGTAGAACCAGGCAGAGAATTCCCGGCTAGCAGCTTCCCTCTGGCCGGGAAGTGCAAACGTACACGTTTTCGGCCGAAAACGCGTTTTCTGGCGAAAACGCACACCACGGCTCTTTCTGAGAAAAAGCAAGCACGGAGGACGAGAATCGCTTTTGCCCTGCGTAGTGTTCCGGGCAGCGGGTAGAACCAGGCAGAGAATTCCCGGCTAGCAGCTTCCCTGTGGCGGGGAAGTGCAAACGTACACGTTTTCGGCCGAAAACGCGTTTTCCGGCGAAAACGCACACCACGGCTCTTTCTGAGAAAAAGCAAGCACGGAGGACGAGAATCGCTTTTGCCCTGCGTAGCGTTCCGGGCAGCGGGTAGAACCAGGCAGAGAATTCCCGGCTAGCAGCTTCCCTGTGGCCGGGAAGTGCAAACGTACTACGTTTTCGGCCGAAAACGCGTTTTCCGGCGAAAACGCACACCACGGCTCTTTCTGAGAAAAAGCAAGCACGGAGGACGAGAATCGCTTTTGCCCTGCATAGCGTTCCGGGCAGCGGGTAGTACCAGGCAGAGAATTCCCGGCTAGCAGCTTCCCTGTGGCGGGGAAGTGCAAACGTACACGTTTTCGGCCGAAAACGCGTTTTCTAGCGAAAACGCACACCACGGCTCTTTCTGAGAAAAAGCAAGCACGGAGGACGAGAATCGCTTTTGCCCTGCGTAGTGTTCCGGGCAGCGGGTAGAACCAGGCAGAGAATTCCCGGCTAGCAGCTTCCCTGTGGCCGGGAAGTGCAAACGTACACGTTTTCGGCCGAAAACGCGTTTTCCGGCGAAAACGCACACCACGGCTCTTTCTGAGAAAAAGCAAGCACGGAGGACGAGAATCGCTTTTGCCCTGCGTAGCGTTCCGGGCAGCGGGTAGAACCAGGCAGAGAATTCCCGGCTAGCAGCTTCCCTGTGGCGGGGAAGTGCAAACGTACACGTTTTCGGCCGAAAACGCGTTTTCCGGCGAAAACGCACACCACGGCTCTTTCTGAGAAAAAGCAAGCACGGAGGACGAGAATCGCTTTTGCCCTGCGTAGCGTTCCGGGCAGCGGGTAGAACCAGGCAGAGAATTCCCGGCTAGCAGCTTCCCTGTGGCCGGGAAGTGCAAACGTACACGTTTTCGGCCGAAAACGCGTTTTCCGGCGAAAACGCACACCACGGCTCTTTCTGAGAAAAAGCAAGCACGGAGGACGAGAATCGCTTTTGCCCTGCGTAACGTTCTGAGCAGCGGGTAGAAATAGGCAGCGAATTCCCGGCTAGCAGCTTCCCTGTGGCGGGGAAGTGCAAACGTACACGTTTTCGGCCGAAAACGCGTTTTCCGGCGAAAACGCACAACACGGCTCTTTCTGAGAAAAAGCAAGCACGGAGGACGAGAATCGCTTTTGCCCTGCGTAGCGTTCCGTGCAGCGGGTAGAACCAGGCAGAGAATTCCCGGCTAGCAGCTTCCCTGTGGCCGGGAAGTGCAAACGTACACGTTTTCGGCCGAAAACGAGTTTTCCGGCGAAAACGCACACCACGGCTCTTTCTGAGAAAAAGCAAGCACGGAGGACGAGAATCGCTTTTGCCCTGCGTAGCGTTCCGGGCAGCGGGTAGAACCAGGCAGAGAATTCCCGGCTAGCAGCTTCCCTGTGGCGGGGAAGTGCAAACGTACACGTTTTCGGCCGAAAACGCGTTTTCTGGCGAAAACGTACACCACGGCTCTTTCTGAGAAAAAGCAAGCACGGAGGACGAGAATCGCTTTTGCCCTGCGTAGTGTTCCGGGCAGCGGGTAGAACCAGGCAGAGAATTCCCGGCTAGCAGCTTCCCTGTGGCCGGGAAGTGCAAACGTACACGTTTTCGCCGAAAACTCGTTTTCCGGCGAAAACGCACACCACGGCTCTTTCTGAGAAAAAGCAAGCACGGAGGACGAGAATCGCTTTTGCCCTGCGTAGCGTTCCGGGCATCGGGTAGAACCAGGCAGAGAATTCCCGGCTAGCAGCTTCCCTGTGGCCGGGAAGTGCAAACGTACACGTTTTCGGCCGAAAACGCATTTACCGGCGAAAACGCACACCACGGCTCTTTCTGAGAAAAAGCAAGCACGGAGGACGAGAATCGCTTTTGCCCTGCGTAGCGTTCCGGGCAGCGGGTAGAACCAGGCAGAGAATTCCCGGCTAGCAGCTTCCCTCTGGCCGGGAAGTGCAAACGTACACGTTTTCGGCCGAAAACGCGTTTTCTGGCGAAAACGCACACCACGGCTCTTTCTGAGAAAAAGCAAGCACGGAGGACGAGAATCGCTTTTGCCCTGCGTAGCGTTCCGGGCAGCGGGTAGAACCAGGCAGAGAATTCCCGGCTAGCAGCTTCCCTGTGGCGGGGAAGTGCAAACGTACACGTTTTCGGCCGAAAACGCGTTTTCCCGCGAAAACGCACACCACGGCTCTTTCTGAGAAAAAGCAAGCACGGAGGACGAGAATCGCTTTTGCCCTGCGTAGCGTTCCGGGCAGCGGGTAGAACCAGGCAGAGAATTCCCGGCTAGCAGCTTCCCTGTGGCCGGGAAGTGCAAACGTACTACGTTTTCGGCCGAAAACGCGTTTTCCGGCGAAAACGCACACCACGGCTCTTTCTGAGAAAAAGCAAGCACGGAGGACGAGAATCGCTTTTGCCCTGCATAGCGTTCCGGGCAGCGGGTAGTACCAGGCAGAGAATTCCCGGCTAGCAGCTTCCCTGTGGCGGGGAAGTGCAAACGTACACGTTTTCGGCCGAAAACGCGTTTTCTAGTGAAAACGCACACCACGGCTCTTTCTGAGAAAAAGCAAGCACGGAGGACGAGAATCGCTTTTGCCCTGCGTAGTGTTCCGGGCAGCGGGTAGAACCAGGCAGAGAATTCCCGGCTAGCAGCTTCCCTGTGGCCGGGAAGTGCAAACGTACACGTTTTCGGCCGAAAACGCGTTTTCCGGCG
Organism: Athene noctua; assembly: GCF_965140245.1. NCBI lineage: Eukaryota > Metazoa > Chordata > Aves > Strigiformes > Strigidae > Athene > Athene noctua. The sequence continues at coordinate 612,153 of NW_027437553.1, read as the reverse complement.
AAAACGCACACCACGGCTCTTTCTGAGAAAAAGCAAGCACGGAGGACGAGAATCGCTTTTGCCCTGCGTAGTGTTCCGGGCAGCGGGTAGAACGAGGCAGAGAATTCCCGGCTAGCAGCTTCCCTGTGGCCGGGAAGTGCAAACGTACACGTTTTCGCCGAAAACGCGTTTTCCGGCGAAAACGCACACCACGGCTCTTTCTGAGAAAAAGCAAGCACGGAGGACGAGAATCGCTTTTGCCCTGCGTAGCGTTCCGGGCAGCGGGTAGAACCAGGCAGAGAATTCCCGGCTAGCAGCTTCCCTGTGGCCGGGAAGTGCAAACGTACACGTTTTCGGCCGAAAACGCGTTTTCCGGCGAAAACGCACACCACGGCTCTTTCTGAGAAAAAGCAAGCACGGAGGACGAGAATCGCTTTTGCCCTGCGTAACGTTCTGAGCAGCGCGTAGAAATAGGCAGCGAATTCCCGGCTAGCAGCTTCCCTGTGGCGGGGAAGTGCAAACGTACACGTTTTCGGCCGAAAACGCGTTTTCCCGCGAAAACGCACACCACGGCTCTTTCTGAGAAAAAGCAAGCACGGAGGACGAGAATCGCTTTTGCCCTGCGTAGCGTTCCGGGCAGCGGGTAGAACCAGGCAGAGAATTCCCGGCTAGCAGCTTCCCTGTGGCCGGGAAGTGCAAACGTACACGTTTTCGGCCGAAAACGCGTTTTCCGGCGAAAACGCACACCACGGCTCATTCTGAGAAAAAGCAAGCACGGAGGACGAGAATCGCTTTTGCCCTGCGTAGCGTTCCGGGCAGCGGGTAGAACCAGGCAGAGAATTCCCGGCTAGCAGCTTCCCTGTGGCGGGGAAGTGCAAACGTACACGTTTTCGGCCGAAAACGCGTTTTCCGGTGAAAACGCACACCACGGCTCTTTCTGAGAAAAAGCAAGCACGGAGGACGACAATCGCTTTTGCCCTGCGTAGCGTTCCGGGCAGCGGGTAGAACCAGGCAGAGAATTCCCGGCTAGCAGCTTCCCTGTGGCCGGGAAGTGCAAACGTACACGTCTTCGGCCGAAAACGCGTTTTCCGGCGAAAACGCACACCACGGCTCTTTCTGAGAAAAAGCAAGCACGGTGAACGAGAATCGCTTTTGCCCTGCGTAGCGTTCCGGGCAGCGGGTAGAACCAGGCAGAGAATTCCCGGCTAGCAGCTTCCCTGTGGCCGGGAAGTGCAAACGTACACGTTTTCGGCCGAAAACGCGTTTTCTGGCGAAAACGCACACCACGGCTCTTTCTGAGAAAAAGCAAGCACGGAGGACGAGAATCGCTTTTGCCCTGCGTAGTGTTCCGGGCAGCGGGTAGAACCAGGCAGAGAATTCCCGGCTAGCAGCTTCCCTGTGGCCGGGAAGTGCAAACGTACACGTTTTCGCCGAAAACGCTTTTTCCGGCGAAAACGCACACCACGGCTCTTTCTGAGAAAAAGCAAGCACGGAGGACGAGAATCGCTTTTGCCCTGCGTAGTGTTCCGGGCAGCGGGTAGAACCAGGCAGAGAATTCCCGGCTAGCAGCTTCCCTGTGGTCGGGAAGTGCAAACGTACACGTTTTCGCCGAAAACGCTTTTTCCGGCGAAAACGCACACCACGGCTCTTTCTGAGAAAAAGCAAGCACGGAGGACGAGAATCGCTTTTGCCCTGCGTAGCGTTCCGGGCAGCGGGTAGAACCAGGCAGAGAATTCCCGGCTAGCAGCTTCCCTGTGGCCGGGAAGTGCAAACGTACACGTTTTCGGCCGAAAACGTGTTTTCCGGCGAAAACGCACACCACGGCTCTTTCTGGGAAAAAGCAAGCACGGAGGACGAGAATCGCTTTTGCCCTGCGTAGCGTTCCGGGCAGCGGGTAGAACCAGGCAGAGAATTCCCGGCTAGCAGCTTCCCTGTGGCGGGGAAGTGCAAACGTACACGTTTTCGGCCGAAAACGCGTTTTCCGGCGAAAACGCACACCACGGCTCTTTCTGAGAAAAAGCAAGCACGGAGGACGAGAATCGCTTTTGCCCTGCGTAGTGTTCCGGGCAGCGGGTAGAACCAGGCAGAGAATTCCCGGCTAGCAGCTTCCCTGTGGCCGGGAAGTGCAAACGTACACGTTTTCGGCCGAAAACGCGTTTTCCGGCGAAAACGCACACCACGGCTCTTTCTGAGAAAAAGCAAGCACGGAGGACGAGAATCGCTTTTGCCCTGCGTAGCGTTCCGGGCAGCGGGTAGAACCAGGCAGAGAATTCCCGGCTAGCAGCTTCCCTGTGGCCGGGAAGTGCAAACGTACACGTTTTCGGCCGAAAAAGCGTTTTGCGGCGAAAACGCACACCACGGCTCTTTCTGAGAAAAAGCAAGCACGGAGGACGAGAATCGCTTTTGCCCTGCGTAGCGTTCCGGGCAGCGGGTAGAACCAGGCAGAGAATTCCCGTCTAGCAGCTTCCCTGTGGCGGGGAAGTGCAAACGTACACGTTTTCGGCCGAAAACGCGTTTTCTGGCGAAAAAGCACACCATGGCTCTTTCTGAGAAAAAGCAAGCACGGAGGACGAGAATCGCTTTTGCCCTGCGTAGCGTTCCGGGCAGCGGGTAGAACCAGGCAGAGAATTCCCGTCTAGCAGCTTCCCTGTGGCGGGGAAGTGCAAACGTACACGTTTTCGGCCGAAAACGCGTTTTCCGGCGAAAACGCACACCACGGCTCTTTCTGAGAAAAAGCAAGCACGGAGGACGAGAATCGCTTTTGCCCTGCGTAGCGTTCCGGGCAGCGGGTAGAACCAGGCAGAGAATTCCCGGCTAGCAGCTTCCCTGTGGCCGGGAAGTGCAAACGTACACGTTTTCGGCCGAAAACGCGTTTTCTAGCGAAAACGCACACCACGGCTCTTTCTGAGAAAAAGCAAGCACGGAGGACGAGAATCGCTTTTGCCCTGCGTAGTGTTCCGGGCAGCGGGTAGAACCAGGCAGAGAATTCCCGGCTAGCAGCTTCCCTGTGGCCGGGAAGTGCAAACGTACACGTTTTCGCCGAAAACTCGTTTTCCGGCTAAAACGCACACCACGGCTCTTTCTGAGAAAAAGCAAGCACGGAGGACGAGAATCGCTTTTGCCCTGCGTAACGTTCTGAGCAGCGGGTAGAAATAGGCAGCGAATTGCCGGCTAGCAGCTTCCCTGTGGCCGGGAAGTGCAAACGTACACGTTTCCGGCCGAAAACGCGTTTTCAGGAGAAAAAGCACACCACGGCTCTTTCTGAGAAAAAGCAAGCACGGAGGACGAGGATCGCTTTTGCCCTGCGTAGTGTTCCGGGCAGCGGGTAGAACCAGGCAGAGAATTCCCGGCTAGCAGCTTCCCTGTGGCCGGGAAGTGCAAACGTACAGGTTTTCGGCCGAAAACGCGTTTTCCGGCGAAAACGCACACCACGGCTCTTTCTGAGAAAAAGCAAGCACGGAGGACGAGAATCGCTTTTGCCCTGCGTAGCGTTCCGGGCAGCGGGTAGAACCAGGCAGAGAATTCACGGCTAGCAGCTTCCCTGTGGCGGGGAAGTGCAAACGTACACGTTTTCGGCCGAAAACGCGTTTTCCGGCGAAAACGCACACCACGGCTCTTTCTGAGAAAAAGCAAGCACGGAGGACGAGAATCGCTTTTGCCCTGCGTAGCGTTCCGGGCAGCGGGTAGAACCAGGCAGAGAATTCCCGGCTAGCAGCTTCCCTGTGGCCGGGAAGTGCAAACGTACTACGTTTTCGGCCGAAAACGCGTTTTCCGGCGAAAACGCACACCACGGCTCTTTCTGAGAAAAAGCAAGCACGGAGGACGAGAATCGCTTTTGCCCTGCATAGCGTTCCGGGCAGCGGGTAGTACCAGGCATAGAATTCCCGGCTAGCAGCTTCCCTGTGGCGGGGAAGTGCAAACGTACACGTTTTCGGCCGAAAACGCGTTTTCTGGCGAAAACGCACACCACGGCTCTTTCTGAGAAAAAGCAAGCACGGAGGACGAGAATCGCTTTTGCCCTGCGTAGTGTTCCGGGCAGCGGGTAGAACCAGGCAGAGAATTCCCGGCTAGCAGCTTCCCTGTGGCCGGGAAGTGCAAACGTACACGTTTTCGGCCGAAAACGCGTTTTCCGGCGAAAAAGCACACCACGGCTCTTTCTGAGAAAAAGCAAGCACGGAGGACGAGAATCGCTTTTGCCCTGCGTAGTGTTCCGGGCAGCGGGTAGAACCAGGCAGAGAATTCCCGGCTAGCAGCTTCCCTGTGGCCGGGAAGTGCAAACGTACACGTTTTCGGCCGAAAACGCGTTTTCCGGCGAAAAAGCACACCACGGCTCTTTCTGAGAAAAAGCAAGCACGGAGGACGAGAATCGCTTTTGCCCTGCGTAGCGTTCCGGGCAGCGGGTAGAACCAGGCAGAGAATTCCCGGCTAGCAGCTTCCCTGTGGCCGGGTAGTGCAAACGTACACGTTTTCGGCCGAAAACGCGTTTTCCCGCGAAAACGCACACCACGGCTCTTTCTGAGAAAAAGCAAGCACGGAGGACGAGAATCGCTTTTGCCCTGCGTAACGTTCTGAGCAGCGGGTAGAAATAGGCAGCGAATTGCCGGCTAGCAGCTTCCCTGTGGCCGGGAAGTGCAAACGTACACGTTTTCGGCCGAAAACGCGTTTTCCGGCGAAAAAGCACACCATGGCTCTTTCTGAGAAAAAGCAAGCACGGAGGACGAGAATCGCTTTTGCCCTGCGTAGCGTTCCGGGCAGCGGGTAGAACCAGGCAGAGAATTCCCGGCTAGCAGCTTCCCTGTGGCCGGGAAGTGCAAACGTACACGTTTTCGGCCGAAAACGCGTTTTCTGGCGAAAAAGCACACCATGGCTCTTTCTGAGAAAAAGCAAGCACGGAGGACGAGAATCGCTTTTGCCCTGCGTAGCGTTCCGGGCAGCGGGTAGAACCAGGCAGAGAATTCCCGGCTAGCAGCTTCCCTGTGGCGGGGAAGTGCAAACGTACACGTTTTCGGCCGAAAACGCGTTTTCCGGCGAAAACGCACACCACGGCTCTTTCTGAGAAAAAGCAAGCACGGAGGACGAGAATCGCTTTTGCCCTGCGTAGCGTTCCGGGCAGCGGGTAGAACCAGGCAGAGAATTCCCGGCTAGCAGCTTCCCTGTGGCCGGGAAGTGCAAACGTACACGTTTTCGGCCGAAAACGCGTTTTCTAGCGAAAACGCACACCACGGCTCTTTCTGAGAAAAAGCAAGCACGGAGGACGAGAATCGCTTTTGCCCTGCGTAGTGTTCCGGGCAGCGGGTAGAACCAGGCAGAGAATTCCCGGCTAGCAGCTTCCCTGTGGCCGGGAAGTGCAAACGTACACGTTTTCGCCGAAAACTCGTTTTCCGGCTAAAACGCACACCACGGCTCTTTCTGAGAAAAAGCAAGCACGGAGGACGAGAATCGCTTTTGCCCTGCGTAGCGTTCCGGGCAGCGGGTAGAACCAGGCAGAGAATTCCCGGCTAGCAGCTTCCCTGTGGCCGGGAAGTGCAAACGTACACGTTTTCGGCCGAAAACGCGTTTACCGGCGAAAACGCACACCACGGCTCTTTCTGAGAAAAAGCAAGCACGGAGGACGAGAATCGCTTTTGCCCTGCGTAGCGTTCCGGGCAGCGGGTAGAACCAGGCAGAGAATTCCCGGCTAGCAGCTTCCCTGTGGCCGGGAAGTGCAAACGTACACGTTTTCGGCCGAAAATGCGTTTTCTGGCGAAAACGCACACCACGGCTCTTTCTGAGAAAAAGCAAGCACGGAGGACGAGAATCGCTTTTGCCCTGCGTAGCGTTCCGGGCAGCGGGTAGAACCAGGCAGAGAATTCCCGGCTAGCAGCTTCCCTGTGGCGGGGAAGTGCAAACGTACACGTTTTCGGCCGAAAACGCGTTTTCCGGCGAAAACGCACACCACGGCTCTTTCTGAGAAAAAGCAAGCACGGAGGACGAGAATCGCTTTTGCCCTGCGTAGCGTTCCGGGCAGCGGGTAGAACCAGGCAGAGAATTACCGGCTAGCAGCTTCCCTGTGGCCGGGAAGTGCAAACGTACTACGTTTTCGGCCGAAAACGCGTTTTCCGGCGAAAACGCACACCACGGCTCTTTCTGAGAAAAAGCAAGCACGGAGGACGAGAATCGCTTTTGCCCTGCATAGCGTTCCGGGCAGCGGGTAGTACCAGGCAGAGAATTCCCGGCTAGCAGCTTCCCTGTGGCGGGGAAGTGCAAACGTACACGTTTTCGGCCGAAAACGCGTTTTCTGGCGAAAAACGCACACCACGGCTCTTTCTGAGAAAAAGCAAGCACGGAGGACGAGAATCGCTTTTGCCCTGCGTAGTGTTCCGGGCAGCGGGTAGAACCAGGCAGAGAATTCCCGGCTAGCATCTTCCCTGTGGCCGGGAATTGCAAACGTACACGTTTTCGGCCGAAAACGCGTTTTCCGGCGAAAAAGCACACCACGGCTCTTTCTGAGAAAAAGCAAGCACGGAGGACGAGAATCGCTTTTGCCCTGCGTAGCGTTCCGGGCAGCGGGTAGAACCAGGCAGAGAATTCCCGGCTAGCAGCTTCCCTGTGGCCGGGAAGTGCAAACGTACACGTTTTCGGCCGAAAACGCGTTTTCCGGCGAAAACGCACACCACGGCTCTTTCTGAGAAAAAGCAAGCACGGAGGACGAGAATCGCTTTTGCCCTGCGTAACGTTCTGAGCAGCGGGTAGAAATAGGCAGCGAATTGCCGGCTAGCAGCTTCCCTGTGGCCGGGAAGTGCAAACGTACACGTTTCCGGCCGAAAACGCGTTTTCCGGAGAAAAAGCACACCACGGCTCTTTCTGAGAAAAAGCAAGCACGGAGGACGAGGATCGCTTTTGCCCTGCGTAGTGTTCCGGGCAGCGGGTAGAACCAGGCAGAGAATTCCCGGCTAGCAGCTTCCCTGTGGCCGGGAAGTGCAAACGTACACGTTTTCGGCCGAAAACGCGTTTTCCGGCGAAAACGCACACCACGGCTCTTTCTGAGAAAAAGCAAGCACGGAGGACGAGAATCGCTTTTGCCCTGCGTAGCGTTCCGGGCAGCGGGTAGAACCAGGCAGAGAATTCCCGGCTAGCAGCTTCCCTGTGGCGGGGAAGTGCAAACGTACACGTTTTCGGCCGAAAACGCGTTTTCCGGCGAAAACGCACACCACGGCTCTTTCTGAGAAAAAGCAAGCACGGAGGACGAGAATCGCTTTTGCCCTGCGTAGCGTTCCGGGCAGCGGGTAGAACCAGGCAGAGAATTCCCGGCTAGCAGCTTCCCTGTGGCCGGGAAGTGCAAACGTACTACGTTTTCGGCCGAAAACGCGTTTTCTGGCGAAAACGCACACCACGGCTCTTTCTGAGAAAAAGCAAGCACGGAGGACGAGAATCGCTTTTGCCCTGCATAGCGTTCCGGGCAGCGGGTAGTACCAGGCAGAGAATTCCCGGCTAGCAGCTTCCCTGTGGCGGGGAAGTGCAAACGTACACGTTTTCGGCCGAAAACGCGTTTTCTGGCGAAAACGCACACCACGGCTCTTTCTGAGAAAAAGCAAGCACGGAGGACGAGAATCGCTTTTGCCCTGCGTAGTGTTCCGGGCAGCGGGTAGAACCAGGCAGAGAATTCCCGGCTAGCAGCTTCCCTGTGGCCGGGAAGTGCAAACGTACACGTTTTCGGCCGAAAACGCGTTTTCCGGCGAAAAAGCACACCACGGCTCTTTCTGAGAAAAAGCAAGCACGGAGGACGAGAATCGCTTTTGCCCTGCGTAGTGTTCCGGGCAGCGGGTAGAACCAGGCAGAGAATTCCCGGCTAGCAGCTTCCCTGTGGCCGGGAAGTGCAAACGTACACGTTTTCGGCCGAAAACGCGTTTTCCGGCGAAAAAGCACACCACGGCTCTTTCTGAGAAAAAGCAAGCACGGAGGACGAGAATCGCTTTTGCCCTGCGTAGCGTTCCGGGCAGCGGGTAGAACCAGGCAGAGAATTCCCGGCTAGCAGCTTCCCTGTGGCCGGGAAGTGCAAACGTACACGTTTTCGGCCGAAAACGCGTTTTCCCGCGAAAACGCACACCACGGCTCTTTCTGAGAAAAAGAAAGCACGGAGGACGAGAATCGCTTTTGCCCTGCGTAACGTTCTGAGCAGCGGGTAGAAATAGGCAGCGAATTGCCGGCTAGCAGCTTCCCTGTGGCCGGGAAGTGCAAACGTACACGTTTCCGGCCGAAAACGCGTTTTCCGGAGAAAAAGCACACCACGGCTCTTTCTGAGAAAAAGCAAGCACGGAGGACGAGAATCGCTTTTGCCCTGCGTAGTGTTCCGGGCAGCGGGTAGAACCAGGCAGAGAATTCCCGGCTAGCAGCTTCCCTGTGGCCGGGAAGTGCAAACGTACTACCTTTTCGGCCGAAAACGCGTTTTCCGGCGAAAACGCACACCACGGCTCTTTCTGAGAAAAAGCAAGCACGGAGGACGAGAATCGCTTTTGCCCTGCGTAGCGTTCCGGGCAGCGGGTAGAACCAGGCAGAGAATTCCCGGCTAGCAGCTTCCCTGTGGCCGGGAAGTGCAAACGTACACGTTTTCGGCCGAAAACGCGTTTACCGGCGAAAACGCACACCACGGCTCTTTCTGAGAAAAAGCAAGCACGGAGGACGAGAATCGCTTTTGCCCTGCGTAGCGTTCCGGGCAGCGGGTAGAACCAGGCAGAGAATTCCCGGCTAGCAGCTTCCCTGTGGCCGGGAAGTGCAAACGTACACGTTTTCGGCCGAAAACGCGTTTTCTGGCGAAAACGCACACCACGGCTCTTTCTGAGAAAAAGCAAGCACGGAGGACGAGAATCGCTTTTGCCCTGCGTAGTGTTCCGGGCAGCGGGTAGAACCAGGCAGAGAATTCCCGGCTAGCAGCTTCCCTGTGGCGGGGAAGTGCAAACGTACACGTTTTCGTCCGAAAACGCGTTTTCCGGCGAAAACGCACACCACGGCTCTTTCTGAGAAAAAGCAAGCACGGAGGACGAGAATCGCTTTTGCCCTGCGTAGTGTTCCGGGCAGCGGGTAGAACCAGGCAGAGAATTCCCGGCTAGCAGCTTCCCTGTGGCGGGGAAGTGCAAACGTACACGTTTTCGGCCGAAAACGCGTTTTCCGGCGAAAACGCACACCACGGCTCTTTCTGAGAAAAAGCAAGCACGGAGGACGAGAATCGCTTTTGCCCTGCGTAGCGTTCCGGGCAGCGGGTAGAACCAGGCAGAGAATTCCCGGCTAGCAGCTTCCCTGTGGCCGGGAAGTGCAAACGTACTACGTTTTCGGCCGAAAACGCGTTTTCCGGCGAAAACGCACACCACGGCTCTTTCTGAGAAAAAGCAAGCACGGAGGACGAGAATCGCTTTTGCCCTGCATAGCGTTCCGGGCAGCGGGTAGTACCAGGCAGAGAATTCCCGGCTAGCAGCTTCCCTGTGGCGGGGAAGTGCAAACGTACTACGTTTTCGGCCGAAAACGCGTTTTCCGGCGAAAACGCACACCACGGCTCTTTCTGAGAAAAAGCAAGCACGGAGGACGAGAATCGCTTTTGCCCTGCATAGCGTTCCGGGCAGCGGGTAGTACCAGGCAGAGAATTCCCGGCTAGCAGCTTCCCTGTGGCGGGGAAGTGCAAACGTACACGTTTTCGGCCGAAAACGCGTTTTCTAGCGAAAACGCACACCACGGCTCTTTCTGAGAAAAAGCAAGCACGGAGGACGAGAATCGCTTTTGCCCTGCGTAACGTTCTGAGCAGCGGGTAGAAATAGGCAGCGAATTGCCGGCTAGCAGCTTCCCTGTGGCCGGGAAGTGCAAACGTACACGTTTCCGGCCGAAAACGCGTTTTCCGGAGAAAAAGCACACCACGGCTCTTTCTGAGAAAAAGCAAGCACGGAGGACGAGGATCGCTTTTGCCCTGCGTAGTGTTCCGGGCAGCGGGTAGAACCAGGCAGAGAATTCCCGGCTAGCAGCTTCCCTGTGGCCGGGAAGTGCAAACGTACACGTTTTCGGCCGAAAACGCGTTTTCCGGCGAAAACGCACACCACGGCTCTTTCTGAGAAAAAGCAAGCACGGAGGACGAGAATCGCTTTTGCCCTGCGTAGCGTTCCGGGCAGCGGGTAGAACCAGGCAGAGAATTCCCGGCTAGCAGCTTCCCTGTGGCCGGGAAGTGCAAACGTACTACGTTTTCGGCCGAAAACGCGTTTTCCGGCGAAAACGCACACCACGGCTCTTTCTGAGAAAAAGCAAGCACGGAGGACGAGAATCGCTTTTGCCCTGCATAGCGTTCCGGGCAGCGGGTAGTACCAGGCAGAGAATTCCCGGCTAGCAGCTTCCCTGTGGCGGGGAAGTGCAAACGTACACGTTTTCGGCCGAAAACGCGTTTTCCGGCGAAAACGCACACCACGGCTCTTTCTGAGAAAAAGCAAGCACGGAGGACGAGAATCGCTTTTGCCCTGCGTAGTGTTCCGGGCAGCGGGTAGAACCAGGCAGAGAATTCCCGGCTAGCAGCTTCCCTGTGGCCGGGAAGTGCAAACGTACACGTTTTCGGCCGAAAACGCGTTTTCCGGCGAAAAAGCACACCACGGCTCTTTCTGAGAAAAAGCAAGCACGGAGGACGAGAATCGCTTTTGCCCTGCGTAGTGTTCCGGGCAGCGGGTAGAACCAGGCAGAGAATTCCCGGCTAGCAGCTTCCCTGTGGCCGGGAAGTGCAAACGTACACGTTTTCGGCCGAAAACGCGTTTTCCGGCGAAAAAGCACACCACGGCTCTTTCTGAGAAAAAGCAAGCACGGAGGACGAGAATCGCTTTTGCCCTGCGTAGCGTTCCGGGCAGCGGGTAGAACCAGGCAGAGAATTCCCGGCTAGCAGCTTCCCTGTGGCCGGGAAGTGCAAACGTACACGTTTTCGGCCGAAAACGCGTTTTCCCGCGAAAACGCACACCACGGCTCTTTCTGAGAAAAAGAAAGCACGGAGGACGAGAATCGCTTTTGCCCTGCGTAACGTTCTGAGCAGCGGGTAGAAATAGGCAGCGAATTGCCGGCTAGCAGCTTCCCTGTGGCCGGGAAGTGCAAACGTACACGTTTCCGGCCGAAAACGCGTTTTCCGGAGAAAAAGCACACCACGGCTCTTTCTGAGAAAAAGCAAGCACGGAGGACGAGAATCGCTTTTGCCCTGCGTAGTGTTCCGGGCAGCGGGTAGAACCAGGCAGAGAATTCCCGGCTAGCAGCTTCCCTGTGGCCGGGAAGTGCAAACGTACACGTTTTCGGCCGAAAACGCGTTTTCCGGCGAAAACGCACACCACGGCTCTTTCTGAGAAAAAGCAAGCACGGAGGACGAGAATCGCTTTTGCCCTGCGTAGCGTTCCGGGCAGCGGGTAGAACCAGGCAGAGAATTCCCGGCTAGCAGCTTCCCTGTGGCGGGGAAGTGCAAACGTACACGTTTTCGGCCGAAAACGCGTTTTCCGGCGAAAACGCACACCACGGCTCTTTCTGAGAAAAAGCAAGCACGGAGGACGAGAATCGCTTTTGCCCTGCGTAGTGTTCCGGGCAGCGGGTAGAACCAGGCAGAGAATTCCCGGCTAGCAGCTTCCCTGTGGCCGGGAAGTGCAAACGTACACGTTTTCGGCCGAAAACGCGTTTTCCGGCGAAAAAGCACACCACGGCTCTTTCTGAGAAAAAGCAAGCACGGAGGACGAGAATCGCTTTTGCCCTGCGTAGTGTTCCGGGCAGCGGGTAGAACCAGGCAGAGAATTCCCGGCTAGCAGCTTCCCTGTGGCCGGGAAGTGCAAACGTACACGTTTTCGGCCGAAAACGCGTTTTCCGGCGAAAAAGCACACCACGGCTCTTTCTGAGAAAAAGCAAGCACGGAGGACGAGAATCGCTTTTGCCCTGCGTAGCGTTCCGGGCAGCGGGTAGAACCAGGCAGAGAATTCCCGGCTAGCAGCTTCCCTGTGGCCGGGAAGTGCAAACGTACACGTTTTCGGCCGAAAACGCGTTTTCCCGCGAAAACGCACACCACGGCTCTTTCTGAGAAAAAGAAAGCACGGAGGACGAGAATCGCTTTTGCCCTGCGTAACGTTCTGAGCAGCGGGTAGAAATAGGCAGCGAATTGCCGGCTAGCAGCTTCCCTGTGGCCGGGAAGTGCAAACGTACACGTTTCCG